>NW_024609528.1:125000-206611 GCF_018296145.1 Oncorhynchus tshawytscha
TACCTGACCACTGTGACTGACCCTAAACAGAGAGTACACAGTGGCAGAATACCTGACCACTGTGACTGACCCTAAACAGAGAGTACACAGTGGCAGAATACCTGACCACTGTGACTGACCCTAAACAGAGAGTACACAGTGGCAGAATACCTGACCACTGTGACTGACCCTAAACAGAGAGTACACAGTGGCAGAATACCTGACCACTGTGACTGACCCAAGCTTTTACTATGTACAGACTCAGTGAGCATAGCCTTGCTATTGAGAAAGGCCGCCGTAGGCAGACATGGCTCTCAAGAGAAGACAGGCTATGTGCTCACTGCCCACAAAATGAGGTGGAAACTGAGCTGCACTTCCTAACCTCCTGCCCAATGTATGACCATATTAGAGAGACATATTTCCCTCAGATTACACAGATCCAAAGAATTCAAAAACAAACTCAATTTTAACTCCCATATCTACTGGGTGAAATACCACAGTGTGACGTCACAGCAGCAAGATTTGTGACCTGTTGTCACGAGAAAAGGGCAACCAGTGAAGAACAAACACCATTGTAAATACAACCCATATTTACGTTTATTTATTTTCCCTTTTGTACTTGAACTATCTGCACATCATTACAACACTGTATGAAGACATAATCTACAACGCTTGCTTTGGTAATGTTAACATATGTTTCCCATGACAATAAAGGCCTTACATTGAATTGAGGGGGGGATTAGATTCTGTAGATTCTCCATGACAGACAGACAGACAGACAGACACAGGCAGACAGGCAGACAGGCAGACAGGCAGACAGGCAGACAGACAGACAGGCAGACAGACAGGCAGACAGACAGGCAGACAGACAGGCAGACAGGCAGGCAGACAGGCAGACAGGCAGGCAGACAGACACTAGACAGACAGACATTCGGGCAGACACTAGACAGACAGACAGACAGACAGACAGACAGACAGACAGACAGACAGACAGACAGACAGACAGACAGACAGACAGACAGACAGGCAGGCAGGCAGGCAGGCATACAGACAGAGACAGGCATACAGACAGACAGACAGACAGACAGACAGACAGACAGACAGACAGACAGACAGACAGACAGACAGACAGACAGACAGACAGACAGACAGGTAGGCAGGCAGCCAGGCAGGCACTCGGGCAGACACTAGACAGACAGACAGACAGGCAGGAAGGCAGACAGAATTCGGGCAGACACTAGACAGACAGACAGACAGACAGACAGACAGACAGACAGACAGGCAGGCAGGCAGGCAGGCAGGCAGGCAGGCAGACAGACATTCGGGCACACACTAGACAGACAGACAGGCAGACAGACAGACAGACAGGCAGGCATTCGGGCAGACACTAGACAGACAGGCAGACAGACAGACAGGCAGGCAGACAGACAGGCAGACAGACAGGCAGGCAGACATTCGGGCAGACACTAGACAGACAGACAGACAGGTAGGTTTCGTCCTGGTTCCTCTCTATGTTTCGTCCTGGTTCCTCTCTAGGTTTTGTCCTGGTTCCTCTCTAGGTTTCCTGGTTCCTGGTTTCATCCTGGTTCCTCTCTAGGTTTCATCCTGGTTCCTCTCTAGGTTTCATCCTGGTTCCTCTCTAGGTTTCATCCTGGTTCCTCTCTAGGTTTCATCCTGGTTCCTCTCTAGGTTTCATCCTGGTTCCTCTCTAGGTTTCATCCTGGTTCCTGGCTTTCTACATCTGCATTGCTTGCTCTTTGCTTCTTATTCCTGGCTGAAGTCTGTCTCTGCCAGGCCACCCAGTAGATTGAGAGTGATAGATGGGATCTAGTCCTGAACTGAACCTTCATTCACTCCTCTATAATCGAAGCATTTCGCTACACTCGCATTAACATCTGCTAACCATGTGTATGTGACAAATACAATTTGATTTGATTTGATTTGATCCCTTCAACCCAGAACAACACTCTTCTATAATCCCTTCAACCCAGAACAACACTCCTCTATAATCCCTTCAACCCAGAACAACACTCCGCTATAATCCCTTCAACCCAGAACAACACTCCCCTATAATCCCTTCAACCCAGAACAACACTCCTCTATAATCCCTTCAACCCAGAACAACACTCCTCTATAATCCCTTCAACCCAGAACAACACTCCCCTATAATCCCTTCAACCCAGAACAACACTCCTCTATAATCCCTTCAACCCAGAACAACACTCCCCTATAATCCCTTCAACCCAGAACAACACTCTGCTATAATCCCTTCAACCCAGAACAACACTCCCCTATAATCCATTCAACCCAGAACAACACTCCGCTATAATCCCTTCAACCCAGAACAACACTCCGCTATAATCCCTTCAACCCAGAACAACACTCCCCTATAATCCCTTCAACCCAGAACAACACTCCTCTATAACCCAGAACAACACTCCCCTATAATCCCTTCAACCCAGAACAACACTCCTCTATAATCCCTTCAACCCAGAACAACACTCCTCTATAACCCAGAACAACACTCCGCTATAATCCCTTCAACCCAGAACAACAACTCCTCTATAATCCCTTCAACCCAGAACAACACTCCTCTATAACCCAGAACAACACTCCGCTATAATCCCTTCAACCCAGAACAACACTCCGCTATAATCCCTTCAACCCAGAACAACACTCCTCTATAACCCAGAACAACACTCCTCTATAATCCCTTCAACCCAGAACAACACTCCTCTATAACCCAGAACAACACTCCTCTATAATCCCTTCAACCCAGAACAACACTCCGCTATAATCCCTTCAACCCAGAACAACACTCCGCTATAATCCCTTCAACCCAGAACAACACTCCCCTATAATCCCTTCAACCCAGAACAACACTCCTCTATAATCCCTTCAACCCAGAACAACACTCCGCTATAATCCCTTCAACCCAGAACAACACTCCGCTATAATCCCTTCAACCCAGAACAACACTCCCCTATAATCCCTTCAACCCAGAACAACACTCCTCTATAACCCAGAACAACACTCCTCTATAATCCCTTCAACCCAGAACAACACTCCTCTATAACCCAGAACACACTCCTCTCTAATCCCTTCAACCCAGAACAACACTCCTCTATAATCCAGAACAACACTCCTCTATAATCCCTTCAACCCAGAACAACACTCCTCTATAACCCAGAACAACACTCCTCTATAATCCCTTCAACCCAGAACAACACTCCTCTCTAATCCCTTCAACCCAGAACAACACTCCTCTATAATCCAGAACAACACTCCTCTATAATCCCTTCAACCCAGAACAACACTCCTCTATAATCCCTTCAACCCAGAACAACACTCCTCTATAATCCCTTCAACCCAGAACAACACTCCGCTATAATCCCTTCAACCCAGAACAACACTCCGCTATAATCCCTTCAACCCAGAACAACACTCCGCTATAATCCCTTCAACCCAGAACAACAATCCTCTATAATCCCTTCAACCCAGAACAACACTCCGCTATAATCCCTTCAATCCAGAACAACACTCCTCTATAATCCAGAACAACACTCCTCTATAATCCCTTCAACCCAGAACAACACTCCTCTATAATCCCTTCAACCCAGAACAACACTCCTCTATAATCCCTTTAACCCAGAACAACACTCCGCTATAATCCCTTCAACCCAGAACAACACTCCGCTATAATCCCTTCAACCCAGAACAACACTCCGCTATAATCCCTTCAACCCAGAACAACAATCCTCTATAATCCCTTCAACCCAGAACAACACTCCGCTATAATCCCTTCATCCCAGAACAACACTCCGCTATAATCCCTTCAATCCAGAACAACACTCCTCTATAATCCAGAACAACACTCCTCTATAATCCCTTCAACCCAGAACAACAATCCTCTATAATCCCTTCAACCCAGAACAACAATCCTCTATAATCCCTTCAACCCAGAACAACACTCCGCTATAATCCCTTCAATCCAGAACAACACTCCGCTATAATCCCTTCATCCCAGAACAACACTCCGCTATAATCCCTTCAACCCAGAACAACACTCCGCTACAATCCCTTCAACCCAGAACAACACTCCTCTATAATCCCTTCATCCCAGAACAACACTCCAAACAGATAAACCTCTACTGCTGTCTGACACTAAACACATTTCCCACAGAGAGCCCATCACCGTCCCCTGTGGCAGAGAGAGAGGACAGCTTGTTTTGTTCCCTCTCCCCTCGTGTTGAGGAGTCCTGTCAGTCTTTAAGACGACTCCATCTATTACCCAGAGTTCATAGGGCCACTCTATCAGGGCCGGAGGAGATCTGTCTTAATAGAACAGCTGCATCATTACAGACACACACACACACACACACACACACACACACACACACACACAGTTTGGGCCGCCTGGCTCGTTGCCAACTGTGTGAAGACATTTATTCCCAACAAAGACCGTAATAAATTTGCCAGAATTTTACATAATCATGACATAACATTGAAGGTTGTACAATGTAACAGCAATATTTAGACTTAGGGATGCCACCCGTTAAAATACGGAACAGTTTCGTATTTCACTGAAAGAATAAACCTTTTTGTTTTATTGCTAACTGCTAACTCAGTCTAGCTGTTGTCAGCTTTAATTGGCCGGCCTCTAACAGGCTGGCCTGGTTCCTCTCTGGCCCTGCACCCAGAAAACTATTAAACATGCTTCAAAGTGTCCCACAGCTCAGCCTCCTTCTGAGAACAGGCTCAAAGTGTCCCACAGCTCAGCCTCCTTCTGAGAACAGGCTCAAAGTGTTCCCACAGCTCAGCCTCCTTCTGAGAACAGGCTCAAAGTGTTCCCACAGCTCAGCCTCCTTCTGAGAACAGGCTCAAAGTGTTCCCACAGCTCAGCCTCCTTCTGAGAACAGGCTCAAAGTGTTCCCACAGCTCAGCCTCCTTCTGAGAACAGGCTCAAAGTGTTCCCACAGCTCAGCCTCCTTCTGAGAACAGGCTCAAAGGGTCCCACAGCTCAGCCTCCTTCTGAGAACAGGCTCAAAGTGTTCCCACAGCTCAGCCTCCTTCTGAGAACAGGCTCAAAGTGTTCCCACAGCTCAGCCTCCTTCTGAGAACAGGCTCAAAGTGTTCCCACAGCTCAGCCTCCTTCTGAGAACAGGCTCAAAGTGTTCCCACAGCTCAGCCTCCTTCTGAGAACAGGCTCAAAGTGTCCCACAGCTCAGCCTCCTTCTGAGAACAGGCTCAAAGTGTTCCCACAGCTCAGCCTCCTTCTGAGAACAGGCTCAAAGTGTTCCCACAGCTCAGCCTCCTTCTGAGAACAGGCTCAAAGTGTCCCACAACTCAGCCTCCTTCTGAGAACAGGCTCAAAGTGTTCCCACAGCTCAGCCTCCTTCTGAGAACAGGCTCAAAGTGTCCCACAGCTCAGCCTCCTTCTGAGAACAGGCTCAAAGTGTCCCACAGCTCAGCCTCCTTCTGAGAACAGGCTCAAAGGGTCCCACAGCTCAGCCTCCTTCTGAGAACAGGCTCAAAGTGTCCCACAGCTCAGCCTCCTTCTGAGAACAGGCTCAAAGTGTTCCCACAGCTCAGCCTCCTTCTGAGAACAGGCTCAAAGTGTTCCCACAACTCAGCCTCCTTCTGAGAACAGGCTCAAAGGGTCCCACAGCTCAGCCTCCTTCTGAGAACAGGCTCAAAGTGTTCCCACAACTCAGCCTCCTTCTGAGAACAGGCTCAAAGTGTTCCCACAGCTCAGCCTCCTTCTGAGAACAGGCTCAAAGTGTCCCACAGCTCAGCCTCCTTCTGAGAACAGGCTCAAAGTGTTCCCACAGCTCAGCCTCCTTCTGAGAACAGGCTCAAAGTGTTCCCACAGCTCAGCCTCCTTCTGAGAACAGGCTCAAAGTGTTCCCACAGCTCAGCCTCCTTCTGAGAACAGGCTCAAAGTGTTCCCACAGCTCAGCCTCCTTCTGAGAACAGGCTCAAAGTGTCCCACAGCTCAGCCTCCTTCTGAGAACAGGCTCAAAGTGTTCCCACAGCTCAGCCTCCTTCTGAGAACAGGCTCAAGTGTCCCACAGCTCAGCCTCCTTCTGAGAACAGGCTCAAAGTGTCCCACAGCTCAGCCTCCTTCTGAGAACAGGCTCAAAGTGTCCCACAGCTCAGCCTCCTTCTGAGAACAGGCTCAAAGTGTCCCACAGCTCAGCCTCCTTCTGAGAACAGGCTCAAAGTGTCCCACAGCTCAGCCTCCTTCTGAGAACAGGCTCAACGTGTTCCCACAGCTCAGCCTCCTTCTGAGAACAGGCTCAAAGTATTCCCACAGCTCAGCCTCCTTCTGAGAACAGACTCAACGTGTCCCACAGCTCAGCCTCCTTCTGAGAACAGGCTCAAAGTGTTCCCACAGCTCAGCCTCCTTCTGAGAACAGGCTCAAAGTGTTCCCACAACTCAGCCTCCTTCTGAGAACAGGCTCAAAGTGTCCCACAGCTCAGCCTCCTTCTGAGAACAGGCTCAAAGTGTTCCCACAGCTCAGCCTCCTTCTGAGAACAGGCTCAAAGTGTTCCCACAGCTCAGCCTCCTTCTGAGAACAGGCTCAAAGTGACCCACAGCTCAGCCTCCTTCTGAGAACAGGCTCAAAGTGTTCCCACAGCTCAGCCTCCTTCTGAGAACAGGCTCAAAGTGTCCCACAGCTCAGCCTCCTTCTGAGAACAGGCTCAAAGTGTTCCCACAGCTCAGCCTCCTTCTGAGAACAGGCTCAAAGTGTTCCCACAGCTCAGCCTCCTTCTGAGAACAGGCTCAAAGTGTTCCCACAGCTCAGCCTCCTTCTGAGAACAGGCTCAAAGTGTCCCACAGCTCAGCCTCCTTCTGAGAACAGGCTCAAAGTGTTCCCACAACTCAGCCTCCTTCTGAGAACAGGCTCAAAGTGTCCCACATCTCAGCATCCTTCTGAGAACAGACTCAACGTGTCCCACAGCTCAGCCTCCTTCTGAGAACAGGCTCAAAGTGTTCCCACAGCTCAGCCTCCTTCTGAGAACAGGCTCAAAGTGTTCCCACAGCTCAGCCTCCTTCTGAGAACAGACTCAAAGTGTTCGGCAGCTCAGCCTCCTTCTGAGAACAGACTCAACGTGTCCCACAGCTCAGCCTCCTTCTGAGAACAGACTCAACGTGTCCCACAGCTCAGCCTCCTTCTGAGAACAGGCTCAAAGTGTCCCACACCTCAGCCTCCTTCTGAGAAGAGGCTCAAAGTGTTCCCACAGCTCAGCCTCCTTCTGAGAACAGGCTCAAAGTGTTCCCACAGCTCAGCCTCCTTCTGAGAACAGGCTCAAAGTGTTCCCACAGCTCAGCCTCCTTCTGAGAACAGACTCAACGTGTTCCCACAGCTCAGCCTCCTTCTGAGAACAGACTCAAAGTGTTCGGCAGCTCAGCCTCCTTCTGAGAACAGACTCAACGTGTCCCACAGCTCAGCCTCCTTCTGAGAACAGGCTCAAAGTGTCCCACAGCTCAGCCTCCTTCTGAGAACAGGCTCAAAGTGTTCCCACAGCTCAGCCTCCTTCTGAGAACAGGCTCAGTGTCCCACAGCTCAGCCTCCTTCTGAGAACAGGCTCAAAGTGTTCCCACAGCTCAGCCTCCTTCTGAGAACAGGCTCAAAGTGTCCCACAGCTCAGCCTCCTTCTGAGAACAGGTTCAAAGTGTCCCACAGCTCAGCCTCCTTCTGAGAACAGGCTCAAAGTGTCCCACAGCTCAGCCTCCTTCTGAGAACAGGCTCAAAGTGTCCCACAGCTCAGCCTCCTTCTGAGAACAGGTTCAAAGTGTTCCCACAGCTCAGCCTCCTTCTGAGAACAGGCTCAAAGTGTTCCCACAGCTCAGCCTCCTTCTGAGAACAGACTCAAAGTGTTCGGCAGCTCAGCCTCCTTCTGAGAACAGACTCAACGTGTCCCACAGCTCAGCCTCCTTCTGAGAACAGACTCAACGTGTCCCACAGCTCAGCCTCCTTCTGAGAACAGGCTCAAAGTGTCCCACAGCTCAGCCTCCTTCTGAGAAGAGGCTCAAAGTGTTCCCACAGCTCAGCCTCCTTCTGAGAACAGGCTCAAAGTGTCCCACAGCTCAGCCTCCTTCTGAGAACAGGCTCAAAGTGTTCCCACAGCTCAGCCTCCTTCTGAGAACAGGCTCAAAGTGTTCCCACAGCTCAGCCTCCTTCTGAGAACAGGCTCAAAGTGTTCCCACAGCTCAGCCTCCTTCTGAGAACAGACTCAACGTGTTCCCACAGCTCAGCCTCCTTCTGAGAACAGACTCAAAGTGTTCGGCAGCTCAGCCTCCTTCTGAGAACAGACTCAACGTGTCCCACAGCTCAGCCTCCTTCTGAGAACAGGCTCAAAGTGTCCCACAGCTCAGCCTCCTTCTGAGAACAGGCTCAAAGTGTTCCCACAGCTCAGCCTCCTTCTGAGAACAGGCTCAGTGTCCCACAGCTCAGCCTCCTTCTGAGAACAGGCTCAAAGTGTTCCCACAGCTCAGCCTCCTTCTGAGAACAGGCTCAAAGTGTCCCACAGCTCAGCCTCCTTCTGAGAACAGTTCAAAGTGTCCCACAGCTCAGCCTCCTTCTGAGAACAGGCTCAAAGGGTCCCACAGCTCAGCCTCCTTCTGAGAACAGGCTCAAAGTGTCCCACAGCTCAGCCTCCTTCTGAGAACAGGCTCAAAGTGTCCCACAGCTCAGCCTCCTTCTGGGAACAGGCTCAAAGCTCTCACTTGAATAGTGTAGGGAGGGGGAGGGAGGGGGAGAGAGAAATGTCATCATGTTTATTCAAGCCTTCTCAGATTGTCAATTCAAAAGAATCCCCTAAACACATAGAAATCAGAGTCTAGTGAAAAAAGAGAGAGACTGGACAACAGACGTCCTGATATCAATGTGGAGCCCCCCCCCCGGAACCTCCGATGCTCCAACAGAGAGAGAGAGAGCCCCCTGTACCCCTGAAACTCCAACAGAGAGAGAGAGTCCCCCTGTACCCCTGAAACTCCAACAGAGAGAGAGAGCCCCCCCGTACCCCGAGCCCATGTCACCATCCCCAGTCGAAGACAAGGGTTTGATCCACAGAGAGCCCATCACCGTCCCCAGTCGAAGACAAGGATTTGATCCACAGAGAGCCCATCACCGTCCCCAGTCGAAGACAAGGGTTTGATCCACAGAGAGCCCATCACTGTCCCCTGTGGAAGACAAGGGTTTGATCCACAGAGAGCCCATCACCGTCCCCTGTGGAAGACAAGGGTTTGATCCACAGAGAGCCCATCACCGTCCCCTGTGGAAGACAAGGGTTTGATCCACAGAGAGCCCATCACCGTCCCCTGTGGAAGACAAGGGTTTGATCCACAGAGAGCTCATCACCGTCCCCTGTGGAAGACAAGACAGAGAGCTTCACTTCCAAGAAAATGTATTTAATAAGAAGCAGGTAGAATCACATCAGACCAGACCAGGGTCCAATCAATCCCAGACAGAAATCAATCGATGACGTCGGCTATTGATTAAGACCTCCTTTCTGTCCCCCTCACCCTTCAGCGGAAGCTAATGAAGTGAGATCTTTGGAAAAGCAGCTTCCCTGATCTGAGATAGACTGGTCTGGTACGGCAGCCTCCCTGGTGTTGGGTCTGAGATAGACTGGTCTGGTACAGCAGCCTCCCTGGTCTGAGATAGACTGGTCTGGTACAGCAGCCTCCCTGGTCTGAGATAGACTGGTCTGGTACAGCAGCCTCCCTGGTCTGAGATAGACTGGTCTGGTACAGCAGCCTCCCTGGTCTGAGATAGACTGGTCTGGTACAGCAGCCTCCCTGGTCTGAGATAGACTGGTCTGGTACAGCAGCCTCCCTGGTCTGAGATAGACTGGTCTGGTACAGCAGCCTCTCTGGTGTTGGGTCTGAGATAGACTGGTCTGGTACAGCAGCCTCCCTGGTGTTGGGTCTGAGATAGACTGGTTTGGTACAGCAGCCTCTCTGGTCTGAGATAGACTGGTCTGGTACAGCAGCCTCCCTGGTCTGAGATAGACTGGTCTGGTACAGCAGCCTCTCTGGTGTTGGGTCTGAGATAGCCTGGTCTGGTACAGCAGCCTCCCGGTGTTGGGTCTGAGATAGCCTGGTCTGGTACAGCAGCCTCTCTGGTGTTGGGTCTGAGATAGACTGGTCTGGTACAGCAGCCTCTCTGGTGTTGGGTCTGAGATAGACTGGTCTGGTACAGCAGCCTCTCTGGTGTTGGGTCTGAGATAGACTGGTCTGGTACAGCAGCCTCTCTGGTGTTGGGTCTGAGATAGACTGGTCTGGTACAGCAGCCTCTCTGGTGTTGGGTCTGAGATAGCCTGGTCTGGTACAGCAGCCTCTCTGGTGTTGGGTCTGAGATAGACTGGTCTGGTACAGCAGCCTCTCTGGTGTTGGGTCTGAGATAGCCTGGTCTGGTACAGCAGCCTCTCTGGTGTTGGGTCTGAGATAGACTGGTCTGGTACAGCAGCCTCTCTGGTGTTGGGTCTGAGATAGACTGGCCTGGTACAGCAGCCTCTCTGGTGTTGGGTCTGAGATAGACTGGTCTGGTACAGCAGCCTCTCTGGTGTTGGGTCTGAGATAGACTGGTCTGGTACAGCAGCCTCTCTGGTGTTGGGTCTGAGATAGCCTGGTCTGGTACAGCAGCCTCTCTGGTGTTGGGTCTGAGATAGACTGGTCTGGTACAGCAGCCTCTCTGGTGTTGGGTCTGAGATAGACTGGTCTGGTACAGCAGCCTCTCTGGTGTTGGGTCTGAGATAGACTGGTCTGGTACAGCAGCCTCTCTGGTGTTGGGTCTGAGATAGCCTGGTCTGGTACAGCAGCCTCTCTGGTGTTGGGTCTGAGATAGACTGGCCTGGATCATAGATACATTACATATTGGTCTGGTCCTGTCCTGCATGCCTGTCTGTCTCTCTGTCTGTAGCACTGATAACCACCAGGGAACAGGGGCCGTCTGGGGCCGGCAGGGGACAGTGGGGGCCACAGGGTAAGTGTTCTGGGAACAGGGGCCGTCTGGGGCCGGCAGGGACAGTGGGGGCCACAGGGTAAGTGTTCCGAGAACAGGGGCCGGCTGGGGACAGTGGGGGCCACAGGGTAAGTGTTCCGAGAACAGGGGCCGGCTGGGGACAGTGGGGGCCACAGGGTAAGTGTTCCGAGAACAGGGGCCGGCAGAGACAGTGGGGGCCACAGGGTAAGTGTTCCGGGAACAGGGGCCGGCAGGGACAGTGGGGGCCACAGGGTAAGTGTTCTGGGAACAGGGGCCGTCCGGGGACAGTGGGGGCCACAGGGTAAGTGTTCTGGGAACAGGGGCCGGCTGGGGCCGGCTGGGGACAGTGGGGGCCACAGGGTAAGTGTTCTGGGAACAGGGGCCGGCTGGGGCCAGTGGGGGCCACAGGGTAAGTGTTCCGGGAACAGGGGCCGGCAGGGACAGTGGGGGCCACAGGGTAAGTGTTCTGGGAACAGGGGCCGGCAGGGACAGTGGGGGCCACAGGGTAAGTGTTCTGGGAACAGGGGCCGGCTGGGGCCAGTGGGGGCCACAGGGTAAGTGTTCCGGGAACAGGGGCCGGCAGGGACAGTGGGGGCCACAGGGTAAGTGTTCCGGGAACAGGGGCTGGCAGGGACAGTGGGGGCCACAGGGTAAGTGTTCTGGGAACAGGGGCCGTCCGGGGCCGGCTGGGGCGGCTGGGGCCAGTGAAGGCCACAGGGTAAGTGTTCCGGGAACAGGGGCCGGCTGGGGACAGTGGGGGCCACAGGGTATGTGTTCGGGAACAGGGGCCGGCAGGGACAGTGGGGGCCACAGGGTAAGTGTTCCGAGAACAGGGGCCGGCAGGGACAGTGGTGGCCACAGGGTAAGTGTTCCGGGAATAGGGGCCGGCTGGGGCCAGTGGGGGCCACAGGTTAAGTGTTCTGGGAACAGGGGCTGTCCGGGTTCGGTTGGGGACAGGGGGTCACAGGGTAAGTGTTCCGGGAACAGGGGCCGGCTGGGGCCAGTGGGGGCCACAGGGTAAGTGTTCTGGGAACAGGGGCCGTCCGGTGACAGTGGGGGCCCACAGGGTAAGTGTTCCGGGAACAGGGGCCGGCTGGGGACAGTGGGGGCCACAGGGTATGTGTTCTGGGAACAGGGGCCGGCTGGGGACAGTGGGGGCCACAGGGTATGTGTTCTGGGAACAGGGGCCGGCTGGGGACAGTGGGGGCCACAGGGTAAGTGTTCCGGGAACAGGGGCCGGCTGGGGACAGTGGGGGCCACAGGGTAAGTGTTCTGGGAACAGGGGCCGTCCGGGGACAGTGGGGGCCACAGGGTATGTGTTCTGGGAACAGGGGCCGGCTGGGGACAGTGGGGGCCACAGGGTAAGTGTTCCGAGAACAAGGGCCGGCTGGGGACAGTGGGGGCCACAGGGTAAGTGTTCCGAGAACAGGGGCCGGCTGGGGACAGTGGGGGCCACAGGGTAAGTGTTCGGGAACAGGGGCCGGCTGGGGACAGTGGGGGCCACAAGGTAAGTGTTCTGGGAACAGGGGCCGGCTGGGGACAGTGGGGGCCACAGGGTATGTGTTCTGGGAACAGGGGCCGGCTGGGGACAGTGGGGGCCACAGGGTAAGTGTTCCGGGAACAGGGGCCGGCTGGGGCCCACAGACCTGACTTCCTGATAGTTATTGTTTGTCCTGGGCTTCCAGAGAGAGAGAGAGAGAGAGAGAAGCTCCGATCAGGCGCTCCACACAGCAGCGTCTAGACAGTATTCATGACCCAGCTGTCTGGCTCAGACACACTGACACAGCCGGGAAGATGGAAAACTCGATTAGAATTAAAACATTTCCTCTGCTGCCTCTGCCCCTCTCTCTGTGTCCATCTCTGACTAGTGTTCAGCCAGCAGCACAAAGAAAGATGTCACTTTCATATGGTAATGAGAACGTTTTCAAAATAAAAGCCCACATTTCAAAACATTTCCAATCTGGATAGCTCATTGAAATAAAGTATATGGTTGTAATATACGTATTACATTCTTTACCAAGAGGCAAAAGGCCTCCAGTGGGGAGGGGCCTGGGATTTAAAAACAATTTTTTGGGACAAAACACACATCATGACAAGAGAGACACCACAACACTACATAAAGAGAGACCTAAGACAACAACACACTATGGCAGCAACAGTATTGTGCACAGACAACAGCACAAAGGACAAGAAAAGGGCAAGAAGGTCGAGACAACAATACATCACGCGAAGCCGCCACAACTGTCAGTAAGAGTGTCCATGATTGAGTCTTTGAATGAAGAGATTGAGATAAATCTGTCCAGTTTGAGTGTTTTGTTGCAGCTCGTTCCAGTCGCTAGCTGCAGCGAACTGAAAAGAGGAGCGACCCAGGGATGTGTGTGCTTTGGGGACCTTTAACAGAATGTGACTGGCAGAACGGGTGTTGTATGTGGAGGATGAGGGCTGCAGTAGATATCTCGGATAAGGAGGGAGTGAGCTCTAAGAGGGTTTTATAAATAAGCATCAACCAGTGGGTCTTGCAACGGGTACATAGAGATGACCAGTTTACAGAGGAGTATAGAGTGCAGTGATGTGTCCTGTAAGGAGCATTGGTGGCAAATCTGATTGCAGAATGGTAAAGAACATCAAGCCGCTCGAGAGCCCCCTTACCTGCCGATCTATAAATTACATCTCTGTAATCTAGCATGGTTAGGATGGTCATCTGAATCAGGGTTAGTTTGGCAGCTGGGGTGAAAGAGGAGCGTTTACGATAGAGGAAACCAAGTCTAGATTTAACTTTAGCCTGCAGCTATGATATGTGCTGAGAGAAGGACAGTGTACGGTCTAGCCATACTCTCAAGTACTTGTGTGAGGTGACTACCTCAAGCTCTAAACCCTCAGAGGTAGTAACAACACCTTCTTCTTACCAAACCACATTACCTTTGTTTTGGAGGTGTTCAGAACAAGGTTAAGGGCAGAGAAAGCTTGTTGGACACTAAGAAAGCTTTGTTGTTGAGCGTTTAACACAAAATCTGGGGAGGGGCCAGCTGAGTATAAGACTGTATCATCTGTATATAAATGGATGAGAGAGCTTCCTACTGCTTGAGCTATGTTGTTGACGTAAACTGAGAAGAGCGTGGGGCCTAGGATTGAGCCTTGGGGTACACCCTTGGGGACAGGCAGTGGCTAAGACAGCAGATTGTTTTTACTTTATACACTGCACTCTTTGAGAGAGGTAGTTAGCAAACCAGGCCAAAGACCCCTCAGAGACACCAATAATCCTTAGCCGGCCCACAAGAATGGAATGGTCTACCCTATCAAAAGCTTTGGCCAAGTCAATAAAAAATAGCAGCACCACATTACTTAGAATCAAGGGCAATGGTGACGTCATTGAGGACCTTTAAGGTTGCAGTGACACATCCATAACCTGAGCAGGAAACCAGATTGCATAGCAGAGAGAAAACTATAGACATCAAGACAGTTTTTCCAACACTTTTGATAAACAGGGCAAAATAGAAACAGTCCTATAAAATTTAGGCTCAGCTTGATCTCCCCCTTTAAATATAGGATGCACCATGGCTGCCTTCCAAGCACTGGGAACCTCCCAGGAGAGGAGAGACAGGTTAAACAGGTCAGAGACAGGTTAAACAGGTCAGAGACAGGTTATAAATGTCAGAGACAGGTTAAACAGGTCAGAGACAGGTTAAACAGGTCAGAGACAGGTTAAACAGGTCAGAGACAGGTTAAACAGGTCAGAGACAGGTTAAACAGGTCAGAGACAGGTTAAACAGGTCAGAGACAGGTTAAACAGGTCAGAGACAGGTTAAACAGGTCAGAGATGGGTCTTGGCGATGATAGGAACATCAACCTTAAAGAAGACAGGTTAAACAGGTCAGAGACAGGTTAAACAGGTCAGAGACAGGTTAAACAGGTCAGAGACAGGATAAACAGGTCAGAGACAGGTTAAACAAGTCAGAGACAGGTTAGGTCAGAGATAGGTCTTGGCGATGATAGGAGCAGCAACCTTATTAAAGAAGAAAGGGTATAAACCATCTGATCCTGTGGATAGTACCAGGTCATTTAATGTTGCTAGATAGGTAGGACACAGTCCCCCTGCAAAGATTAACCAGTTCTGCTTAGCAGAGACCCTACTGAGTATGTTCCACCCCCCCCTTTAGCTGAGACATTGTGGCTGGCTTCCGGGTTAAGCGAGCAGTGTGTCAAGAGGCAATGCGGCTTGGCAGGGTCGTGTTTCAGAGGACGCATGGCTCTCGACCTTCCCTTCTCCCGAGTCCGTAGGGGAGTTGCAGTGATGGGACAAGACTGTAACGACCAATTGGAAATCAAGAAAATTGGGGAGAAAAAGGGGTAAAAAGTACAATAGCAAAAAAATAAACAAAAGCACGCCGGCCTTCTTCACCTGCAGGATGTCCAGGTGGGGGCGTGGTGGAGTATTTCTGTCTGTAAGTCCTTCTGATTGGCTGGGCCTGACTCCACAGTGAGTGGGCCTATGCCCTCCCAGGCCCACCCATAGCTGTGCCCCTGCCCTGTCATGTGACATCCATAGAATACGTCCTAATGAATTTATTTCATTTGACTGATTCCCTTATGAACTGTTTTTGTTCAGTATTTTAATAGAAGTGTATTTATTTAAATGTAGCTTTCAACATACAAGTATAAATAATATAACAAATAAAATTCATAAAATTATCCTCTCTCTCTGTCTCCCTGGCACTTCCTGTCCTTATCCCATCCTCCCTCTCCCTGGCACTTCCTGTCCTTATCCCATCCTCCCTCTCTACATCTCCTACTCCCTCTCCCTCCCACTCTGTGTCCCCAGCCAGTCTAACAGAGATGTGTCCATCAGTTCCTCCCACTCTGTGTCCACAGCCAGTCTAACAGAGATGTGTTCATCACTCCCTCCCACTCTGTGTCCCCAGCCAGTCTAACAGAGATGTGTCCATTACTTCCTCCCACTCTGTGTCCCCAGCCAGTCTAACAGAGATGTGTCCATCACTCCATCTCCCTCCCACTCTGTGTCCCCAGCCAGTCTAACAGAGATGTGTCCATCACTCCCTCTTCCTCCCACTCTTTGTCCCCAGCCAGTCTAACAGAGATGTGTCCATCACTCCCTCCCACTCTGTGTTCCCAGCCAGTCTAACAGAGATGTGTCCATCACTTCCTCCCACTCTTTTTCCCCAGCCAGTCTAACAGAGATGTGTTCATTACTCCCTCTCCCTCCCACTCTGTGTCCCCAGCCAGTCTAACAGAGATGTGTCCATCACTCCCTCTCCCTCCCACTCTGTGTCCCCAGCCAGTCTAACATAGATGTGTCCATCACTCCCTCTCCCTCCCACCCTGTCCCCCCAGCCAGTCTAACAGAGATGTTTTCCAGCAATAGATCATTATAATAAATATATAGGCCCGTGATAATGGCAGCTGCCCGGCAGCAGACTCTTTCATTAACATTCGCTCTCTAGACAGATACATATTTTAAGTGCACAGTGCTGGAGGACTTCCAATGGAGATGAGTGCCCACAATGCAGCAGGGGAGAGAGGATGTTGGGGAAAGAGATGGAGAGAGAAAGGAGAAGAGAGGGAGAGAGGATGGTGGGGAAAGAGAGCGATGGAGAGAGGATGTTGGGGAGAGAGAGAGAGCGAGGATGTTGGGGAGAGAGAGAGAGAGGATGTTGGGGAGAGAGAGAGAGAGAGGATGTTGGGGAGAGAGAGAGAGAGCGAGGATGTTGGGGAGAGAGAGAGAGCGAGGATGTGGGGGAGAGAGAGAGAGCGAGGATGTTGGGGAGAGAGAGAGAGCGAGGGAGGTGGATGTTGGGGGGGAGAGAGAGAGAGCGAGGGAGGTGGATGTTGGGGAGAGAGAGAGCGAGGGAGAGAAGATGTTGGGGAAAGAGATGGAGAGAGAAAGGAGAAGAGAGGGAGGGAGGATGGTGGGGAAAGAGAGAGCGAGGGAGAGAGGATGTTGGGGAAAGAGATGGAGAGAGAAAGGAGAAGAGAGGGAGGGAGGATGGTGGGGAAGAAGAGAGCGAGGGAGGGAGGATGGTGGGGAAGGAGAGAGCGAGGGAGAGAGAGAGGATGTTGGGGAAAGAGTTGGAGAGAGAAAGGAGAAGAGAGGGAGGAAGGATGGTGGGGAAAGAGAGAGCGAGGGAGAGAGGATGTTGGGGAAAGAGATGGAGAGAGGGAGGGAGATGTTGGGGAAAGAGAGACAGGAGAAGAGAGGGAGAGAGGATGTTGGGGAAAGAGAGAGAAAGGAGGAGAGAGGATGTTGGGGAAAGAGAGAAAGGAGAAGAGAGGGAGGGAGGATGTTGGGGAAAGAGAGGGAGGGAGGATGTTGGGGAAAGAGAGGGAGGGAGGATGTTGGGGAAAGAGAGCGAGGGAGAGAGGATGTTGGGGAGAGAGAGAGAGCGAGGATGTTGGGGAGAGAGAGAGAGAGCGAGGGAGGTGGATGTTGGGGAGAGAGAGAGAGAGAGCGAGGGAGAGAGGATGTTGGGGAAAGAGATGGAGAGAGAAAGGAGAAGAGAGGGAGGGAGGATGGTGGGGAAAGAGAGAGCGAGGGAGAGAGGATGTTGGGGAAAGAGAGAGAGAGGATGTTGGGGAAAGAGATGGAGAGAGAAAGGAGAAGAGAGGGAGGGAGGATGGTGGGGAAGGAGAGAGCGAGGGAGAGAGGATGTTGGGGAAAGAGATGGAGAGAGAAAGGAGAAGAGAGGGAGGGAGGATGGTGGGGAAAGAGAGAGCGAGGGAGAGAGGATGTTGGGGAAAGGGATGGAGAGAGAAAGGAGAAGAGAGGGAGGGAGGATGGTGGGGAAAGAGCGAGCGAGGGAAAGAGGATGTTGGGGAAAGAGATGGAGAGAGAAAGGAGAAGAGAGGGAGAGAGGATGTTGGGGAGAGAGATGGAGAGAGGATATTGGGGAGAGAGAGAAAGAGGGGATGGGAGACAGAGGAAAAGAGAGAGAAAGGAGAAGAGAGGGAGAGAGGTTATTGGGAAAAAGAGAGAAAGGAGAAGAGAGGGAGAGAGGATGTTGGGGAAAGAGAGAGAAAGGAGAAGAGAGGGAGGGAGGATGGTGGGGAAAGAGAGCGGGGGGAGAGAGGATGTTGGGGAAAGAGATGGAGAGAGAAAGGAGAAGAGAGGGAGAGAGGATGTTGGGGAGAGAGAGAGGGGATGGGAGACAGAGGAAAAAAGAGAGAAAGGAGAAGAGAGGGAGGGAGGATGTTGGGGAGAGAGATGGAGAGAGATGGAGAGAGGATGTTGGGGAGAGAGAGAGAGAGAGAGAGAGAGAGAGGGGATGGGAGACAGAGGAAAAGAGAGAGAAAGGAGAAGAGAGGGAGAGAGGATGTTGGGGAAAGAGAGAGAAAGGAGAATAGAGGGAGAGAGGATGTTGGGGAGAGAGAGGGAAGGGATGGGAGACAGAGGAAAAGAGAGAGAAAGGAGAAGAGAGGGAGGGAGGATGTTGGGGAGAGAGATGGAGAGAGGATGTTGGGGAGAGAGAGGGAAGGGATGGGAGACAGAGGAAAAGAGAGAGAAAGGAGAAGAGAGGGAGAGAGGATGTTGGGGAAAGAGAGAGAAAGGAGGAGAGAGGATGTTGGGGAAAGAGAGAGAAAGGAGGAGAGAGGATGTTGGGGAAAGAGAAAGAGAGAGAGAGGATGTTGGGGTAAGGGATGGAGAGAGAAAGGAGAAGAGAGGGAGGGAGGATGGTGGGGAAAGAGAGAGCGAGGGAGAGAGGATGTTGGGGAAAGAGAGAGAGAGAGAGAGAGAGGATGTTGGGGAAAGAGATGGAGAGAGAAAGGAGAAGAGAGGGAGGGAGGATGGTGGGGAAAGAGAGAGCGAGGGAGAGAGGATGTTGGGGAAAGAGATGGAGAGAGAAAGGAGAAGAGAGGGAGGGGGATGTTGGAGAAAGAGAGAGAAAGGAGAAGAGAGGGAGGGAGGATGTTGGGGAAAAGAGAGAGAAAGGAGGAGAGAGGATGTTGGGGAAAGAGAGAAAGGAGAAGAGAGGGAGGGAGGATGTTGGGGAAAGAGAGGGAGGGAGGATGTTGGGGAAAGAGAGGGAGGGAGGATGTTGGGGAAAGAGAGCGAGGGAGAGGATGTTGGGGAGAGAGAGAGAGCGAGGATGTTGGGGAGAGAGAGAGAGAGAGCGAGGGAGGTGGATGTTGGGGAGAGAGAGAGAGAGAGCGAGGGAGAGAGGATGTTGGGGAAAGAGATGGAGAGAGAAAGGAGAAGAGAGGGAGGGAGGATGGTGGGGAAAGAGAGAGCGAGGGAGAGAGGATGTTGGGGGAGAGAGAGAGGATGTTGGGGAAAGAGATGAGAGAGAAAGGAGAAGAGAGGGAGGGAGGATGGTGGGGAAGAGAGAGCGAGGGAGAGAGGATGTTGGGGAAAGAGATGGAGAGAGAAAGGAGAAGAGAGGGAGGGAGGATGGTGGGGAAAGAGAGAGCGAGGGAGAGAGGATGTTGGGGAAAGGGATGGAGAGAGAAAGGAGAAGAGAGGGAGGGAGGATGGTGGGGAAAGAGCGAGCGAGGGAAAGAGGATGTTGGGGAAAGAGATGGAGAGAGAAAGGAGAAGAGAGGGAGAGAGGATGTTGGGGAGAGAGATGGAGAGAGGATGTTGGGGAGAGAGATGGAGAGAGGATGTTGGGGGAGAGAGAGAAAGAGGGGATGGGAGACAGAGGAAAAGAGAGAGAAAGGAGAAGAGAGGGAGAGAGGTTATTGGGGAAAGAGAGAGAAAGGAGAAGAGAGGGAGAGAGGATGTTGGGGAAAGAGAGAGAAAGGAGAAGAGAGGGAGAGAGGATGTTGGGGAAAGAGAGAGAAAGGAGAAGAGAGGAGGGAGGATGGTGGGGAAAGAGCGAGCGGGGAGAGAGAGGATGTTGGGGAAAGAGATGGAGAGAGAAAGGAGAAGAGAGGGAGAGAGGATGTTGGGGAGAGAGAGAGAGGGGATGGGAGACAGAGGAAAAAAGAGAGAAAGGAGAAGAGAGGGAGGGAGGATGTTGGGGAGAGAGATGGAGAGAGATGGAGAGAGGATGTTGGGGAGAGAGAGAGAGAGAGAGAGAGAGAGGGGATGGGAGACAGAGGAGAAGAGAGAGAAAGGAGAAGAGAGGGAGAGAGGTTGTTGGGGAGAGAGAGAGAAAGGAGAATAGAGGGAGGGAGGATGTTGGGGAGAGAGATGGAGAGAGGATGTTGGGGAGAGAGAGGGAAGGGATGGGAGACAGAGGAAAAGAGAGAGAAAGGAGAAGAGAGGGAGAGAGGATGTTGGGGAAAGAGAGAGAAAGGAGAATAGAGGGAGAGAGGATGTTGGGGAAAGAGAGAGAAAGGAGAAGAGAGGGAGGGAGGATGTTGGGGAGAGAGATGGAGAGAGGATGTTGGGGAGAGAGAGGGAAGGGATGGGAGACAGAGGAAAAGAGAGAGAAAGGAGAAGAGAGGGAGAGAGGATGTTGGGGAAAGAGAGAGAAAGGAGGAGAGAGGATGTTGGGGAAAGAGAGAGAAAGGAGGAGAGAGGATGTTGGGGAAAGAGAAAGAGAGAGAGAGGATGTTGGGGTAAGGGATGGAGAGAGAAAGGAGAAGAGAGGGAGGGAGGATGGTGGGGAGAGAGAGAGCGAGGGAGAGAGGATGTTGGGGAAAGAGAGAGAGAGAGAGGATGTTGGGGTAAGGGATGGAGAGAGAAAGGAGAAGAGAGGGAGGGAGAATGGTGGGGAAAGAGCGAGCGAGGGAGAGAGGATGGTGGGGAAAGAGCGAGCGAGGGAGAGAGGATGTTGGGGAAAGAGATGGAGAGAGAAAGGAGAAGAGAGGGAGAGAGAGAGGGGATGGGAGACAGAGGAAAAGAGAGAGAAAGGAGAAGAGAGGGAGAGAGGGTGTTGGGGAAAGAGAGAGAAAGGAGAAGAGAGGGAGAGAGGATGTTGGGGAAAGAGAGAGAAAGGAGAAGAGAGGGATGGAGGATGTTGGGGAAAGAGAGACAGGAGAATATAGGGAGAGAGGATGTTGGGGAAAGGGAGAGAAAGGAGAAGAGAGGGAGGGAGGATATTGGGGAGAGAGATGGAGAGAGGATGTTGGGGAGAGAGAGAGAGGGGATGGGAGAAGAGAGGGAGGGAGGATGGTGGGGAAAGAGAGAGCAAGGGAGAGAGGATGTTGGGGAAAGAGAAAGAGAGAGAGAGGATGTTGGGGTAAGGGATGGAGAGAGAAAGGAGAAGAGAGGGAGGGAGGATGGTGGGGAGAGAGAGAGCGAGGGAGAGAGGATGTTGGGGAGAGAGAGAGAGGGTATGGGAGACAGAGGAAAAGAGAGAGAAATGAGAAGAGAGGGAGGGAGGATGTTGGGGAGAGAGATGGAGAGAGGATGTTGGGGAGAGAGAGAGAGGGGATGGGAGAAGAGAGGGAGGGAGGATGGTGGGGAAAGAGAGAGCAAGGGAGAGAGGATGTTGGGGAAAGAGAAAGAGAGAGAGAGGATGTTGGGGTAAGGGATGGAGAGAGAAAGGAGAAGAGAGGGAGGGAGGATGGTGGGGAGAGAGAGAGCGAGGGAGAGAGGATGTTGGGGAAAGAGATGGAGAGAGAAAGGAGAAGAGAGGGAGGGAGGATGGTGGGGAAAGAGAGAGCACGGGAGAGAGGATATTGGGGAAAGAGAAAGAGAGAGAGAGGATGTTGGGGTAAGGGATGGAGAGAGAAAGGAGAAGAGAGGGAGGGAGGATGGTGGGGAGAGAGAGAGCGAGGGAGAGAGGATGTTGGGGAAAGAGAGAGAGAGAGAGGATGTTGGGGAAAGAGATGGAGAGAGAAAGGAGAAGAGAGGGAGGGAGAATGGTGGGGAAAGAGCGAGCGAGGGAGAGAGGATGGTGGGGAAAGAGCGAGCGAGGGAGAGAGGATGTTGGGGAAAGAGATGGAGAGAGAAAGGAGAAGAGAGGGAGAGAGGATGTTGGGGAGAGAGAGAGGGGATGGGAGACAGGAAAAGAGAGAGAAAGGAGAAGAGAGGGAGGGAGGATGTTGGGGAGAGAGATGGAGAGAGGATGTTGGGGAGAGAGAGGGGATGGGAGACAGAGGAAAAGAGAGAGAAAGGAGAAGAGAGGGAGAGAGGATGTTGGGGAAAGAGAGAGAAAGGAGAAGAGAGGGAGAGAGGATGTTGGGGAAAGGGAGAGAAAGGAGAAGAGAGGGAGGGAGGATGTTGGGGAGAGAGATGGAGAGAGGATGTTGGGGAGAGAGAGAGAGGGATGGGAGACAGAGGAAAAAGAGAGAGAAATGAGAAGAGAGGAGGGAGAGATGTTGGGGAAAGAGAGACAGGAGAAGAGAGGGAGAGAGGATGTTGGGGAAAGAGAGAGAAAGGAGAAGAGAGGGAGGGAGGATGTTGGGGAAAGAGAGAGAAAGGAGGAGAGAGGATGTTGGGGAAAGAGAGAAAGGAGAAGAGAGGGAGTGAGGATGTTGGGGAAAGAGAGAGCGAGGGAGAGAGGATGTTGGGGAAAGAGAGAGTGAGGGAGAGAGGATGTTGGGGAGAGAGAGCGAGGGAGTGAGGATGTTGGGGAAAGAGAGAGCGAGGGAGTGAGGATGTTGGGGAAAGAGAGAGCGAGGGAGAGAGGATGTTGGGGAAAGAGAGAGCGAGGGAGAGAGGATGTTGGGGAGAGAGAGAGAGCGAGGATGTTGGGGAGAGAGAGAGAGCGAGGAGAGAGGATGGGGAAAGAGCAAGAGAGAGAGAAAGGAGAAGAGAGGGAGAGAGGATGTTGGGGAGAGAGAGAGGGGATGGGAGACAGAGGAAAAAAGAGAGAAAGGAGAAGAGAGGGAGGGAGGATGTTGGGGAGAGAGATGGAGAGAGATGGAGAGAGGATGTTGGGGAGAGAGAGAGAGAGAGAGAGAGGGGATGGGAGACAGAGGAAAAGAGAGAGAAAGGAGAAGAGAGGGAGAGAGGTTGTTGGGGAAAGAGAGAGAAAGGAGAAGAGAGGGAGAGAGGATGTTGGGAAAGAGAGAGAAAGGAGAATAGAGGGAGAGAGGATGTTGGGGAAAGAGAGAGAAAGGAGAAGAGAGGGAGGGAGGATGTTGGGAGAGAGATGGAGAGAGGATGTTGGGGAGAGAGAGGGAAGGGATGGGAGACAGAGGAAAAGAGAGAGAAAGGAGAAGAGAGGGAGAGAGGATGTTGGGGAAAGAGAGAGAAAGGAGGAGAGAGGATGTTGGGGAAAGAGAGAGAAAGGAGGAGAGAGGATGTTGGGGAAAGAGAAAGAGAGAGAGAGGATGTTGGGGAAAGAGTTGGAGAGAGAAAGGAGAAGAGAGGGAGGAAGGATGGTGGGGAAAGAGAGAGCGAGGGAGAGAGGATGTTGGGGAAAGAGATGGAGAGAGGGAGGGAGATGTTGGGGAAAGAGAGACAGGAGAAGAGAGGGAGAGAGGATGTTGGGGAAAGAGAGAGAAATGAGAAGAGAGGGAGGGAGGATGTTGGGGAAAGAGAGAGAAAGGAGGAGAGAGGATGTTGGGGAAAGAGAGAAAGGAGAAGAGAGGGAGGGAGGATGTTGGGGAAAGAGAGCGAGGGAGAGAGGATGTTGGGGAGAGAGAGAGAGCGAGGATGTTGGGGGAGAGAGAGAGAGAGCGAGGGAGGTGGATGTTGGGGGAGAGAGAGAGAGAGCGAGGGAGAGAGGATGTTGGGGAAAGAGATGGAGAGAGAAAGGAGAAGAGAGGGAGGGAGGATGGTGGGGAAAGAGAGAGCGAGGGAGAGAGGATGTTGGGGAAAGAGAGAGAGAGGATGTTGGGGAAAGAGATGGAGAGAGAAAGGAGAAGAGAGGGAGGGAGGATGGTGGGGAAGGAGAGAGCGAGGGAGAGAGGATGTTGGGGAAAGAGATGGAGAGAGAAAGGAGAAGAGAGGGAGGGAGGATGGTGGGGAAAGAGAGAGCGAGGGAGAGAGGATGTTGGGGAAAGGGATGGAGAGAGAAAGGAGAAGAGAGGGAGGGAGGATGGTGGGGAAAGAGCGAGCGAGGGGAAAGAGGATGTTGGGGAAAGAGATGGAGAGAGAAAGGAGAAGAGAGGGAGAGAGGATGTTGGGGAGAGAGATGGAGAGAGGATGTTGGGGAGAGAGAGAAAGAGGGGATGGGAGACAGAGGAAAAGAGAGAGAAAGGAGAAGAGAGGGAGAGAGGTTATTGGGGAAAGAGAGAGAAAGGAGAAGAGAGGGAGAGAGGATGTTGGGGAAAGAGAGAGAAAGGAGAAGAGAGGGAGAGAGGATGTTGGGGAAAGAGATGGAGAGAGAAAGGAGAAGAGAGGGAGAGAGGATGTTGGGGAGAGAGAGAGAGGGGATGGGAGACAGAGGAAAAAAAGAGAGAAAGGAGAAGAGAGGGAGGGAGGATGTTGGGGAGAGAGATGGAGAGAGATGGAGAGAGGATGTTGGGGAGAGAGAGAGAGAGAGAGAGAGAGAGAGGGGATGGGAGACAGAGGAAAAGAGAGAGAAAGGAGAAGAGAGGGAGAGAGGATGTTGGGGAAAGAGAGAGAAAGGAGAATAGAGGGAGAGAGGATGTTGGGGAGAGAGAGGGAAGGGATGGGAGACAGAGGAAAAGAGAGAGAAAGGAGAAGAGAGGGAGAGAGGATGTTGGGGAAAGAGAGAGAAAGGAGGAGAGAGGATGTTGGGGAAAGAGAGAGAAAGGAGGAGAGAGGATGTTGGGGAAAGAGAGGGAAGGGATGGGAGACAGAG
This sequence comes from Oncorhynchus tshawytscha, assembly GCF_018296145.1. NCBI lineage: Eukaryota > Metazoa > Chordata > Actinopteri > Salmoniformes > Salmonidae > Oncorhynchus > Oncorhynchus tshawytscha. Next base: position 149,593 of record NW_024609528.1, read on the forward strand.
GAAAAGAGAGAGAAAGGAGAAGAGAGGGAGAGAGGATGTTGGGGAAAGAGAGAGAAAGGAGGAGAGAGGATGTTGGGGAAAGAGAAAGAGAGAGAGGATGTTGGGGTAAGGGATGGAGAGAGAAAGGAGAAGAGAGGGAGGGAGGATGGTGGGGAGAGAGAGAGCGAGGGAGAGAGGATGTTGGGGAAAGAGAGAGAGAGAGAGGATGTTGGGGTAAGGGATGGAGAGAGAAAGGAGAAGAGAGGGAGGGAGAATGGTGGGGAAAGAGCGAGCGAGGGAGAGAGGATGGTGGGGAAAGAGCGAGCGAGGGAGAGAGGATGTTGGGGAAAGAGATGGAGAGAGAAAGGAGAAGAGAGGGAGAGAGAGAGGGAAGGGATGGGAGACAGAGGAAAAGAGAGAGAAAGGAGAAGAGAGGGAGGGAGGATGTTGGGGAGAGAGATGGAGAGAGGATGTTGGGGAGAGAGAGGGGATGGGAGACAGAGGAAAAGAGAGAGAAAGGAGAAGAGAGGGAGAGAGGATGTTGGGGAAAGAGAGAGAAAGGAGAAGAGAGGGAGAGAGGATGTTGGGGAAAGAGAGAGAAAGGAGAAGAGAGGGAGGGAGGATGTTGGGGAAAGAGAGACAGGAGAATATAGGGAGAGAGGATGTTGGGGAAAGGGAGAGAAAGGAGAAGAGAGGGAGGGAGGATGTTGGGGAGAGAGATGGAGAGAGGATGTTGGGGAGAGAGAGAGGGGATGGGAGAAGAGAGGGAGGGAGGATGGTGGGGAAAGAGAGAGCAAGGGAGAGAGGATGTTGGGGAAAGAGAAAGAGAGAGAGAGGATGTTGGGGTAAGGGATGGAGAGAGAAAGGAGAAGAGAGGGAGGGAGGATGGTGGGGAGAGAGAGAGCGAGGGAGAGAGGATGTTGGGGAGAGAGAGAGAGGGGATGGGAGACAGAGGAAAAGAGAGAGAAATGAGAAGAGGGGGAGGGAGGATGTTGGGGAGAGAGAGATGGAGAGAGGATGTTGGGGAGAGAGAGAGAGGGGATGGGAGAAGAGAGGGAGGAGGATGGTGGGGAAAGAGAGAGCAAGGGAGAGAGGATGTTGGGGAAAGAGAAAGAGAGAGAGAGGATGTTGGGGTAAGGGATGGAGAGAGAAAGGAGAAGAGAGGGAGGGAGGATGGTGGGGAGAGAGAGCGAGGAGAGAGGATGTTGGGGAAAGAGATGGAGAGAGAAAGGAGAAGAGAGGGAGGGAGGATGGTGGGGAGAGAGAGAGCGAGGGAGAGAGGATGTTGGGGAAAGAGAGAGAGAGAGAGGATGTTGGGGAAAGAGATGGAGAGAGAAAGGAGAAGAGAGGGAGGGAGAATGGTGGGGGAAAGAGCGAGCGAGGGAGAGAGGATGGTGGGGAAAGAGCGAGCGAGGGAGAGAGGATGTTGGGGAAAGAGATGGAGAGAGAAAGGAGAAGAGAGGGAGAGAGGATGTTGGGGGAGAGAGAGAGGGGATGGGAGACAGGAAAAGAGAGAGAAAGGAGAAGAGAGGGAGGGAGGATGTTGGGGAGAGAGATGGAGAGAGGATGTTGGGGAGAGAGAGGGATGGGAGACAGAGGAAAAGAGAGAGAAAGGAGAAGAGAGGGAGAGAGGATGTTGGGGAAAGAGAGAGAAAGGAGAAGAGAGGGAGAGAGGATGTTGGGGAAAGGGAGAGAAAGGAGAAGAGAGGGAGGGAGGATGTTGGGGGAGAGAGATGGAGAGAGGATGTTGGGGAGAGAGAGAGGGGATGGGAGACAGAGGAAAAAGAGAGAGAAATGAGAAGAGAGGGAGGGAGATGTTGGGGAAAGAGAGACAGGAGAAGAGAGGGAAAGAGGATGTTGGGGAAAGAGAGAGAAAGGAGAAGAGAGGGAGGGAGGATGTTGGGGAAAGAGAGAGAAAGGAGGAGAGAGGATGTTGGGGAAAGAGAGAAAGGAGAAGAGAGGGAGGGAGGATGTTGGGGAAAGAGAGAAAGGAGAAGAGAGGGAGTGAGGATGTTGGGGAAAGAGAGAGCGAGGGAGAGAGGATGTTGGGGAAAGAGAGAGTGAGGGAGAGAGGATGTTGGGGAGAGAGAGCGAGGGAGTGAGGATGTTGGGGAAAGAGAGAGCGAGGGAGTGAGGATGTTGGGGGAAAGAGAGAGCGAGGGAGAGAGGATGTTGGGGAAAGAGAGAGCGAGGGAGAGAGGATGTTGGGGAAAAGAGAGAGCGAGGGAGAGAGGATGTTGGGGAGAGAGAGAGAGCGAGGATGTTGGGGAGAGAGAGAGAGAGCGAGGGAGAGAGGATGGGGAAAGAGCAAGAGAGAGAGAAAGGAGAAGAGAGGGAGGGAGGGAGGATGTTGGGGAAAGAGAGAAAGGAGGAGAGAGGGAGAGAGGGTGTTGGGGAAAGAGAGAGAAAGGAGGAGAGAGGGAGGGAGGATGTTGGGGAAAGAGAGAAAGGAGAAGAGAGGGAGAGAGGATGTTGGGGAAAGAGAGAGCGAGGGAGAGAGGATGTTGGGGAAAGAGAGAGCGAGGGAGAGAGGATGTTGGGGAGAGAGAAAGGAGCAGAGAGGGAGAGAGGATGTTGGGGAAAGAGAGAGAAAGGAGGAGAGAGGGAGAAAGGAGAAGAGAGGGAGGGAGGATGTTGGGGAAAGAGAGAGAAAGGAGGAGAGAGGGAGAAAGGAGAAGAGAGGGAGAAAGGAGAAGAGAGGGAGGGAGAATGTTGGGGAAAGAGAGAGAAAGGAGAAGAGAGGGAGGGAGGACAGGAGAGGAGAGGAGAGGGGGAGGACAGGGAGAGGAGAGGAGAGGGGGAGGACAGGAGAGGAGAGGAGAGGGGGGAGGACAGCAGAGGAGGGGAGAGGAGAGGAGAGGAGAGGAGGGGAGAGGAGAGGAGAGGAGAGGAGAGGGGAGAGGAGGAGAGGAGAGGAGAGGGGAGAGGAGGAGGGGAGAGGAGGAGAGGAGAGGGGAGAGGAGGAGAGGAGAGGAGGGGAGAGGAGGAGAGGAGAGGAGGGGAGAGGTGAAGAGGAGAGGAGGGAGAGGTGAAGAGGAGAGGAGGGGAGAGGAAGAGAGGAGAGGAGGAGAGAGGGGGAAGGGGAGAGGGAGAGGACAGGAGAGGAGAGGAGGGGAGAGGAGAGGAGGGGGAGGACAGGAGAGGAGAGGAGGTGAGAGGAGAGGAGGGGAGATGAGATGAAGGGTATGGAGGAGAGGAGAGGGGGTGGAGAGGAGAGGGGGAGGACAGGAGAGGAGAGGACAGGAGAGGAGAGGACAGGAGAGGAGATGAGAGGAGGTGAGGGGTGAGGAGAGGAGAGGAGAGGGGGAGGACAGGAGAGGAGAGGACAGGAGAGGAGAGGAGATGAGAGGAGGGGAGGGGTGAGGGAGAGGAGAGGAGAGGAGAGGGGGAGGACAGGAGAGGAGGGAGGAGAGGAGAGGAGAGTAGAGGAGAGGAGGGAGGAGAGGAGAGAAGAGGAGAGGAGGGGAGAGGACAGGAGAGGAGGGAGGAGAGGAGAGGAGAGGGGGAGGACAGGAGAGGAGGGGAGGGGAGGGAGGAGAGGAGAGGAGAGGAGAGGGGGGAGGACAGGAGAGGAGGGAGGAGAGGAGAGGAGAGGAGGATGGGGGAGGACAGGAGGGAGGAGAGGAGAGGAGAGGAGGAGGGGGGAGGACAGGAGAGGATGGAGGAGAGGACAGGAGAGGATGGAGGAGAGGAGAGGAGAGGAGGGGACAGGAGAGGAGGGAGGAGAGGAGAGGAGAAGAGAGGAGGGGAGAGGAGAGGAGGGAGGAGAGGAGGGAGGAGAAGAGGGGAGGGAGGAGAGGAGAGGAGAGGAGAGGAGAGGACAGGAGAGGAGGGAGGAGAGGAGAGGAGAGGAGGGAGAGGAGAGGAGGGGACAGGAGAGGAGGGAGGAGAGGAGAGGAGTGGAGAGGAGGGGACAAGAGAGGAGGGAGGAGAGGAGAGGAGGGGACAAAGAGAGGAGGGAGGAGAGGAGAGGAGGGGAGGGGAGGGAGGAGAGGAGAGGAGAGGGGGAGGACAGGAGAGGAGGGAGGACAGGAGAGAAGGGGAGAGGAGAGGAGGGAGGACAGGAGAGGAGGGGAGAGGAGAGGAGGGAGGAGAGGAGAGGAGAGGAGAGGAGAGGAGAGGAGAGGAGAGGAGAGGAGAGGAGAGGAGGGGAGGGGACAGGAGAGGAGGGAGGAGGGGAGGGGAGGGGAGGGGAGGGGAGGGAGGAGAGGAGAGGGGGAGGACAGGAGAGGAGGGAGGAGAGGAGAGTAGAGGAGGGGCAGGAGAAGAGGGAGGGGAGGAGAGGAGAGGAGAGGAGAGGAGAGGAGAGGAGAGGAGAGGAGAGGAGAGGAGAGGAGAGGAGAGGAGAGGAGAGGAGAGGAGAGGATGGTACTCAGACAGGCTCCATCATCTCCTAATGTGACCGACCCACTGAATGGTACTCAGACAGGCTCCATCATCTCCAATGTGACCGACCCACTGAATGGTACTCAGACAGGCTCCATAATCTCCTAATGTGGCCGACCCACTGAATGGTACTCAGACAGGCTCCATCATCTCCTAATGTGACTGACCGACCCACTGAATGGTACTCAGACAGGCCCATAATGTGACCGACCCACTGAATGGTACTCAGACAGGCTCCATCATCTCCTAATGTGACCGACCCACTGAATGGTACTCAGACAGGCCCATAATGTGACCGACCCACTGAATGGTACTCAGACAGGCTCCATCATCTCCTAATGTGACCGACCCACTGAATGGTACTCAGACAGGCTCCTAATGTGACCGACCCACTGAATGGTACTCAGACAGGCTCCATCATCTCCTAATGTGACCGACCCACTGAATGGTACTCAGACAGGCTCCATCATCTCCTAATGTGACCGACCCACTGAATGGTACTCAGACAGGCTCCTAATGTGACCTACCCACTGAATGGTACTCAGACAGGCTCCATCATCTCCTAATGTGACCGACCCACTGAATGGTACTCAGACAGGCTCCATCATCTCCTAATGTGACCGACCCACTGAATGGTACTCAGACAGGCTCCATCATCTCCTAATGTGACCGACCCACTGAATGGTACTCAGACAGGCTCCTAATGTGACCGACCCACTGAATGGTACTCAGACAGGCTCCATCATCTCCTAATGTGATCGACCCACTGAATGGTACTCAGACAGGCTCCATCATCTCCTAATGTGGCCGACCCACTGAATGGTACTCAGACAGGCTCCATCATTTCCTAATGTGACCGACCCACTGAATGGTACTCAGACAGGCTCCATCATCTCCTAATGTGACCGACCCACTGAATGTTACTCAGACAGGATCCGAATGTGACCGACCCACTGAATGGTACTCAGACAGGCTCCATCATCTCCTAATGTGACCGACCCACTGAATGGTACTCAGACAGGCTCCTAATGTGACCGACCCCACTGAATGGTACTCAGACAGGCTCCATCATCTCCTAATGTGACCGACCCACTGAATGGTACTCAGACAGGCTCCTAATGTGACCTACCCACTGAATGGTACTCAGACAGGCTCCTAATGTGACCTACCCACTGAATGGTACTCAGACAGGCTGCTAATGTGGTTTCAGCGTTGTTGTGGACAAACAGAGTCATATCCCTGGACTTAGTCAATATTTTATTGTATTACAGCCTGAGTTCCATTCTTGGCCATGTTCTGTTATAATCTCCACCCGGCACAGCCAGAAGAGGACTGGCCCACCCCTCATAGCCTGGTTCCTCTCTAGGTTTATAATCTCCACCCCTCATAGCCTGGTTCCTCTCTAGGTTATAATCTCCACCCGGCACAGCCAGAAGAGGACTGGCCCACCCCTCATAGCCTGGTTCCTCTTTAGGTTTATAATCTCCACCCGGCACAGCCAGAAGAGGACTGGCCACCCCTCATAGCCGGGTTCCTCTCTAGGTTTATAATCTCCACCCCTCAGAGCCTGGTTCCTTGCTAGGTTTCTTCCTAGATTCCTGCCTTTTTCTCAGGAGTTTTTCCTAGCAACTGTGCTTCTACAGCTGCATTGCTTGCTGTTTGGGGTTTTAGGCTGGGATTCTGTATAGCAGTTTGTGACATCGGCTGATGTAAAAAGGACTTTATAAATGATTGATTGAATTCAAAATGACAAATGTAAAACTAAAATGTCCTGGATGGGTGGGAGCAGGATGGCAGGATGTGACTGTAGACAGGCAGGATGTGATTGGAGCCAGGCAGGATATGATGGTAGACAGGCAGGATGTGACTGTAGACAGGCAGGATGTGACTGTAGACAGGCAGGATGTGAATGTAGACAGGCAGGATGTGACTGTAGACAGGCAGGTTGTGACTGTAGACAGGCAGGTTGTGACTGTAGACAGGCAGGTTGTGACTGTAGACAGGCAGGTTGTGACTGTAGATAGGCAGGATGTGATCGTAGACAGGCAGGATGTGACTGTAGACAGGCAGGATGTGACTGTAGACAGGCACACTGAATGATAGACAGGCATGATGTGGCTGTAGACAGGCAGGATGTGACTGTAGACAGGTAGGATGTGACTGTAGACAGGCAGGATGTGACTGTAGACAGGCAGGATGTGACTGTAGACAGGCAGGATGTGACTGTAGACAGGCAGGATGTGACTATAGACAGGCACACTGAATGATAGACAGGCATGATGTGGCTGTAGACAGGCAGGATGTGACTGTAGACAGGCAGGATGTGACTGTAGACAGGCAGGATGTGACTGTAGACAGGCAGGATGTGACTGTAGACAGGCAGGATGTGACTGTAGACAGGCAGGATGTGACTGTAGACAGGCAGGTTGTGACTGTAGACAGGCAGGTTGTGACTGTAGACAGGCAGGATGTGATCGTAGACAGGCAGGATGTGACTGTAGACAGGCAGGTTGTGACTGTAGACAGGCAGGTTGTGACTGTAGACAGGCAGGATGTGATCGTAGACAGGCAGGATGTGACTGTAGACAGGCAGGATGTGACTGTAGACAGGCACACTGAATGATAGACAGGCATGATGTGGCTGTAGACAGGCAGGATGTGACTGTAGACAGGTAGGATGTGACTGTAGACAGGCAGGATGTGACTGTAGACAGGCAGGATGTGACTGTAGACAGGCAGGATGTGACTGTAGACAGGCAGGATGTGACTGTAGACAGGCAGGATGTGACTATAGACAGGCACACTGAATGATAGACAGGCATGATGTGGCTGTAGACAGGCAGGATGTGACTGTAGACAGGCAGGATGTGACTGTAGACAGGTAGGATGTGACTGTAGACAGGTAGGATGTGACTGTAGACAGGCAGGATGTGACTATAGACAGGCAGGATGTGACTGTAGACAGGCACACTGAATGATAGACAGGCATGATGTGGCTGTAGACATGCAGGATGTGACTGTAGACAGGCAGGATGTGACTGTAGACAGGCAGGATGTGACTGTAGGCAGGCAGGATGTGACTGTAGACAGGCAGGATGTGGCTGTAGACAGGCAGGATGTGGCTGTAGACAGGCAGGATGTGACTGTAGACAGACACACTGAATGGTTCTCAGACAGGCAGGATGTGACTGTAGACAGGCAGGATGTGACTGTAGACAGGCAGGATGTGACTGTAGACAGGCAGGATGTGACTGTAGGCAGGCAGGATGTGACTGTAGACAGGCAGGATGTGACTGTGGACAGGTAGGATGTGACTGTAGACATGCATGATGTGGCTGTAGACAGGCAGGATGTGACTGTAGACAGGCAGGATGTGACTGTAGACAGGCAGGATGTGACTGTAGACAGACACACTGAATGGTTCTCAGACAGGCAGGATGTGACTGTAGACAGGCAGGATGTGACTGTAGACAGGCAGGATGTGACTGTAGACAGGCACACTGAATGATAGACAGGCATGATGTGGCTGTAGACAGGCAGTATGTGACTGTAGACAGGCAGGATGTGACTGTAGACAGACAGGATGTGACTGTAGACAGGCAGGATGTGACTGTAGACAGGCAGGATGTGGCTGTAGACAGGCAGGATGTGGCTGTAGACAGGCAGGATGTGACTGTAGACAGGCAGGATGTGACTGTGGACAGGTAGGATGTGACTGTAGACATGCATGATGTGGCTGTAGACAGGCAGGATGTGACTGTAGACAGGCAGGATGTGGCTGTAGACAGGCAGGATGTTGCTGTAGACAGGCAGGATGTGGCTGTAGACAGGCAGGATGTGGCTGTAGACAGACACACTGAATGGTTCTCAGACAGGCAGGATGTGACTGTAGACAGGCAGGATGTGACTGTAGACAGGCAGGATGTGACTGTAGACAGACACACTGAATGGTTCTCAGACAGGCAGGATGTGACTGTAGACAGGCAGGATGTGACTGTAGAAAGGCAGGATGTGACTGTAGACATGCAGGATGTGGCTGTAGACAGGCAGGATGTGGCTGTAGACAGGCAGGATGTGGCTGTAGACAGGCAGGATGTGGCTGTAGACAGGCAGGATGTGGCTGTAGACAGACACACTGAATGGTTCTCAGACAGGCAGGATGTGACTGTAGACAGGCAGGATGTGACTGTAGACAGGCAGGATGTGACTGTAGACAGGCATGATGTGACTGTAGGCAGGCAGGATGTGACTGTAGACAGGCAGGATGTGACTGTAGATAGGCAGGATGTGATCGTAGACAGGCAGGATGTGACTGTAGACAGGCAGGATGTGACTGTAGACAGGCACACTGAATGATAGACAGGCATGATGTCGCTGTAGACAGGCAGGATGTGACTGTAGACAGGTAGGATGTGACTGTAGACAGGCAGGATGTGACTGTAGACAGGCAGGATGTGACTGTAGACAGGCAGGATGTGACTGTAGACAGGCAGGATGTGACTATAGACAGGCACACTGAATGATAGACAGGCATGATGTGGCTGTAGACAGGCAGGATGTGACTGTAGACAGGCAGGATGTGACTGTAGACAGGCAGGATGTGACTGTAGACGGGCAGGATGTGACTGTAGACAGGCAGGATGTGACTATAGACAGGCACACTGAATGATAGACAGGCATGATGTGGCTGTAGACAGGCAGGATGTGACTGTAGACAGGCAGGATGTGACTGTAGACAGGCAGGATGTGACTGTAGACAGGCAGGTTGTGACTGTAGACAGGCAGGATGTGATCGTAGACAGGCAGGATGTGACTGTAGACAGGCAGGATGTGACTGTAGACAGGCACACTGAATGATAGACAGGCATGATGTGGCTGTAGACAGGCAGGATGTGACTGTAGACAGGTAGGATGTGACTGTAGACAGGCAGGATGTGACTGTAGACAGGCAGGATGTGACTGTAGACAGGCAGGATGTGACTATAGACAGGCACACTGAATGATAGACAGGCATGATGTGGCTGTAGACAGGCAGGATGTGACTGTAGACAGGCAGGATGTGACTGTAGACAGGTTGGATGTGACTGTAGACAAGCAGGATGTGACTATAGACAGTCACACTGAATGATAGACAGGCATGATGTGGCTGTAGACAGGCAGTATGTGACGGTAGACAGGCAGGATGTGATTGTAGACAGACACACTGAATGGTTCTCAGACAGGCAGGATGTGACTGTATACAGGCAGGATGTGACTGTAGACAGGCAGGATGTGACTGTAGACAGGCAGGATGTGACTGTAGACAGACACACTGAATGGTTCTCAGACAGGCAGGATGTGACTGCAGACAGGCAGGATGTGACTGTAGACAGGCAGGATGTGACTGTAGACAGGCACACTGAATGATAGACAGGCATGATGTGGCTGTAGACAGGCAGTATGTGACTGTAGACAGGCAGGATGTGATTGTAGACAGACACACTGAATGGTTCTCAGACAGGCAGGATGTGACTGTAGACAGGCAGGATGTGACTGTAGACAGGCAGGATGTGACTGTAGACAGGCAGGATGTGACTGTAGACAGACACACTGAATGGTTCTCAGACAGGCAGTATGTGACTGTAGACAGGCAGGATGTGACTGTAGACAGGCACACTGAATGGTTCTCAGACAGGCAGGATGTGACTGTAGACAGGCAGGATGTGACTGTAGACAGGCAGGATGTGGCTGTAGACAGGCAGGATGTGGCTGTAGACAGGCAGGATGTGGCTGTAGACAGCCAGGATGTGGCTGTAGACAGGCAGGATGTGACTGTAGACAGACACACTGAATGGTTCTCAGACAGGCAGGATGTGACTGTAGACAGGCAGGATGTGACTGTAGACAGGCAGGATGTGACTGTGGACAGGTAGGATGTGACTGTAGACATGCATGATGTGGCTGTAGACAGGCAGGATGTGACTGTAGACAGGCATGATGTGGCTGTAGACAGGCAGGATGTTGCTGTAGACAGGCAGGATGTGGCTGTAGACAGGCAGGATGTGGCTGTAGACAGACACACTGAATGGTTCTCAGACAGGCAGGATGTGACTGTAGACAGGCAGGATGTAACTGTAGACAGGCAGGATGTGACTGTAGACAGACACACTGAATGGTTCTCAGACAGGCAGGATGTGACTGTAGACAGGCAGGATGTGACTGTAGAAAGGCAGGATGTGACTGTAGACATGCAGGATGTGGCTGTAGACAGGCAGGATGTGGCTGTAGACAGGCAGGATGTGGCTGTAGACAGGCAGGATGTGGCTGTAGACAGGCAGGATGTGGCTGTAGACAGACACACTGAATGGTTCTCAGACAGGCAGGATGTGACTGTAGACAGGCAGGATGTGACTGTAGACAGGCAGGATGTGACTGTAGACAGGCATGATGTGACTGTAGGCAGGCAGGATGTGACTGTAGACAGGCAGGATGTGACTGTAGATAGGCAGGATGTGATCGTAGACAGGCAGGATGTGACTGTAGACAGGCAGGATGTGACTGTAGACAGGCACACTGAATGATAGACAGGCATGATGTCGCTGTAGACAGGCAGGATGTGACTGTAGACAGGTAGGATGTGACTGTAGACAGGCAGGATGTGACTGTAGACAGGCAGGATGTGACTGTAGACAGGCAGGATGTGACTGTAGACAGGCAGGATGTGACTATAGACAGGCACACTGAATGATAGACAGGCATGATGTGGCTGTAGACAGGCAGGATGTGACTGTAGACAGGCAGGATGTGACTGTAGACAGGCAGGATGTGACTGTAGACGGGCAGGATGTGACTGTAGACAGGCAGGATGTGACTATAGACAGGCACACTGAATGATAGACAGGCATGATGTGGCTGTAGACAGGCAGGATGTGACTGTAGACAGGCAGGATGTGACTGTAGACAGGCAGGATGTGACTGTAGACAGGCAGGTTGTGACTGTAGACAGACAGGCAGGATGTGATCGTAGACAGGCAGGATGTGACTGTAGACAGGCAGGATGTGACTGTAGACAGGCACACTGAATGATAGACAGGCATGATGTGGCTGTAGACAGGCAGGATGTGACTGTAGACAGGTAGGATGTGACTGTAGACAGGCAGGATGTGACTGTAGACAGGCAGGATGTGACTGTAGACAGGCAGGATGTGACTATAGACAGGCACACTGAATGATAGACAGGCATGATGTGGCTGTAGACAGGCAGGATGTGACTGTAGACAGGCAGGATGTGACTGTAGACAGGTTGGATGTGACTGTAGACAAGCAGGATGTGACTATAGACAGGCAGGATGTGACTGTAGACAGTCACACTGAATGATAGACAGGCATGATGTGGCTGTAGACAGGCAGTATGTGACGGTAGACAGGCAGGATGTGATTGTAGACAGACACACTGAATGGTTCTCAGACAGGCAGGATGTGACTGTATACAGGCAGGATGTGACTGTAGACAGGCAGGATGTGACTGTAGACAGGCAGGATGTGACTGTAGACAGACACACTGAATGGTTCTCAGACAGGCAGGATGTGACTGTAGACAGGCAGGATGTGACTGTAGACAGGCAGGATGTGACTGTAGACAGGCACACTGAATGATAGACAGGCATGATGTGGCTGTAGACAGGCAGTATGTGACTGTAGACAGGCAGGATGTGATTGTAGACAGACACACTGAATGGTTCTCAGACAGGCAGGATGTGACTGTAGACAGGCAGGATGTGACTGTAGACAGGCAGGATGTGACTGTAGACAGGCAGGATGTGACTGTAGACAGACACACTGAATGGTTCTCAGACAGGCAGTATGTGACTGTAGACAGGCAGGATGTGACTGTAGACAGGCACACTGAATGGTTCTCAGACAGGCAGGATGTGACTGTAGACAGGCAGGATGTGACTGTAGACAGGCAGGATGTGGCTGTAGACAGGCAGGATGTGGCTGTAGACAGGCAGGATGTGGCTGTAGACAGCCAGGATGTGGCTGTAGACAGGCAGGATGTGACTGTAGACAGACACACTGAATGGTTCTCAGACAGGCAGGATGTGACTGTAGACAGGCAGGATGTGACTGTAGACAGGCAGGATGTGACTGTAGACAGGCAGGATGTGACTGTAGACAGGCATGATGTGACTGTAGGCAGGCAGGATGTGACTGTAGACAGGCAGGATGTGACTGTAGATAGGCAGGATGTGATCGTAGACAGGCAGGATGTGACTGTAGACAGGCAGGATGTGACTGTAGACAGGCACACTGAATGATAGACAGGCATGATGTCGCTGTAGACAGGCAGGATGTGACTGTAGACAGGTAGGATGTGACTGTAGACAGGCAGGATGTGACTGTAGACAGGCAGGATGTGACTGTAGACAGGCAGGATGTGACTGTAGACAGGCAGGATGTGACTATAGACAGGCACACTGAATGATAGACAGGCATGATGTGGCTGTAGACAGGCAGGATGTGACTGTAGACAGGCAGGATGTGACTGTAGACAGGCAGGATGTGACTGTAGACAGGCAGGATGTGACTGTAGACAGGCAGGATGTGACTATAGACAGGCACACTGAATGATAGACAGGCATGATGTGGCTGTAGACAGGCAGGATGTGACTGTAGACAGGCAGGATGTGACTGTAGACAGGCAGGATGTGACTGTAGACAGGCAGGTTGTGACTGTAGACAGGCAGGATGTGATCGTAGACAGGCAGGATGTGACTGTAGACAGGCAGGATGTGACTGTAGACAGGCACACTGAATGATAGACAGGCATGATGTGGCTGTAGACAGGCAGGATGTGACTGTAGACAGGTAGGATGTGACTGTAGACAGGCAGGATGTGACTGTAGACAGGCAGGATGTGACTGTAGACAGGCAGGATGTGACTATAGACAGGCACACTGAATGATAGACAGGCATGATGTGGCTGTAGACAGGCAGGATGTGACTGTAGACAGGCAGGATGTGACTGTAGACAGGTTGGATGTGACTGTAGACAAGCAGGATGTGACTATAGACAGGCAGGATGTGACTGTAGACAGTCACACTGAATGATAGACAGGCATGATGTGGCTGTAGACAGGCAGTATGTGACGGTAGACAGGCAGGATGTGATTGTAGACAGACACACTGAATGGTTCTCAGACAGAACAGGATGTGACTGTATACAGGCAGGATGTGACTGTAGACAGGCAGGATGTGACTGTAGACAGGCAGGATGTGACTGTAGACAGACACACTGAATGGTTCTCAGACAGGCAGGATGTGACTGTAGACAGGCAGGATGTGACTGTAGACAGGCAGGATGTGACTGTAGACAGGCACACTGAATGATAGACAGGCATGATGTGGCTGTAGACAGGCAGTATGTGACTGTAGACAGGCAGGATGTGATTGTAGACAGACACACTGAATGGTTCTCAGACAGGCAGGATGTGACTGTAGACAGGCAGGATGTGACTGTAGACAGGCAGGATGTGACTGTAGACAGGCAGGATGTGACTGTAGACAGACACACTGAATGGTTCTCAGACAGGCAGTATGTGACTGTAGACAGGCAGGATGTGACTGTAGACAGGCACACTGAATGATAGACAGGCAGGATGTGACTGTAGACAGGCAGGATGTGACTGTAGACAGGCAGGATGTGACTGTAGACAGGCAGGATGTGACTGTAGACAGGCAGGATGTGACTGTAGACAGGCAGGATGTGGCTGTAGACAGGCAGGATGTGGCTGTAGACAGGCAGGATGTGACTGTAGACAGACACACTGAATGGTTCTCAGACAGGAAGGATGTGACTGTAGACAGGCAGGATGTGACTGTAGACAGACACACTGAATGGTTCTCAGACAGGCAGGATGTGACTGTAGACAGGCAGGATGTGACTGTAGACAGGCAGGATGTGACTGTAGACAGGCAGGATGTGGCTGTAGACAGGCAGGATGTGGCTGTAGACAGGCAGGATGTGACTGTAGACATGCAGGATGTGACTGTAGACAGGCAGGATGTGACTGTAGACAGACACACTGAATGGTTCTCAGACAGGCAGGATGTGACTGTAGACAGGCAGGATGTGACTGTAGACAGGCAGGATGTGACTGTAGACAGGCAGGATGTGGCTGTAGACAGGCAGGATGTGGCTGTAGACAGGCAGGATGTGGCTGTAGACCGACACACTGAATGGTTCTCAGACAGGCAGGATGTGACTGTAGACAGACACACAATGGTTCTCAGACAGGCAGGATGTGAGTGTAGACAGGCAGGATGTGACTGTAGGCAGGCAGGATGTGACTGTAGACAGGCAGGATGTGACTGTGGACAGGTAGGATGTGACTGTAGACATGCATGATGTGGCTGTAGACAGACACACTGAATTGTTCTCAGACAGGCAGGATGTTACTGTAGACAGGCAGGATGTGAGTGTAGACAGGCAGGATGTGACTGTAGACATGCATGATGTGGCTGTAGACAGGCAGGATGTGACTGTAGACAGGCATGATGTGACTGTAGACAGGCAGGATGTGACTGTAGACATGCATGATGTGACTGTAGACAGGCAGGATGTGACTGTAGACAGGCAGGATGTGGCTGTAGACAGACAGGATGTGACTGTAGACAGGCAGGATGTGACTGTAGACAGACACACTGAATGGTTCTCAGACTGGCAGGATGTGACTGTAGACAGACTGAATCATTGTTCAATGTGAGGAGGGAGACAGACCTTCCACCGGAGACTCACATTGAAGTGGAGTGTTTCACAGCCCCCTCCTCTCCTCCCACCCCACGGCTGTTTGTTCATTTCTGCCTAGCGTCTCCCTTGGCGATGGTGGATTGTGAGACTGGATGTCTGAGCTCACCTTCCAACCAATCAATGAGCAGAGCAGCAGGGTAACCATCGTTGCCTGTCTGCCTGTCTAATGCAGCTCCTGAGAGGGGGGAACACCTCACCAGCCTGAGACAGGACTCACTGCAGCTGCAGAGTGGAACAGTGTCCTGCTCTGACTCCGCATAACCAGCACAGGGCCAGCTGCAGAGTGGAACAGTGTCCTGCTCTGACTCTGCATAACCAGCACAGGGCCAGCTGCAGAGTGGAACAGTGTCCTGCTCTGACTCCGCATAACCAGCACAGGGCCAGCTGCAGAGTGGAACAGTGTCCTGCTCTGACTCCACATAACCAGCACAGGGCCAGCTGCAGAGTGGAATAGTGTCCTGCTCTGACTCCACATAACCAGCACAGGGCCAGCTGCAGATTGGAACAGTGTCCTGCTCTGACTCCACATAACCAGCACAGGGCCAGCTGCAGAGTGGAACAGTGTCCTGCTCTGACTCCACATAACCAGCACAGGGCCAGCTGCAGAGTGGAACAGTGTCCTGCTCTGACTCCGCATAACCAGCACAGGGCCAGCTGCAGAGTGGAACAGTGTCCTGCTCTGACTCCGCATAGCCAGAACAGGGCCAGCTGCAGAGTGGAACAGTGTCCTGCTCTGACTCCACATAACCAGCACAGGGCCAGCTGCAGAGTGGAACAGTGTCCTACTCTGACTCTGCATAACCAGCACAGGGCCAGCTGCAGAGTGGAACAGTGTCCTGCTCTGACTCCGCATAACCAGCACAGGGCCAGCTGCAGAGTGGAACGGTGTCTTGCTCTGACTCCGCATAACCAGCACAGGGCCAGCTGCAGAGTGGAATGGTGTCCTGCTCTGACTCCGCATAACCAGCACAGGGCCAGCTGCAGAGTGGAACAGTGTCCTGCTCTGACTCCACATAACCAGCACAGGGCCAGCTGCAGAGTGGAACGGTGTCCTGCTCTGACTCCACATAACCAGCACAGGGCCAGCTGCAGAGTGGAACAGTGTCCTGCTCTGACTCCACATAACCAGCACAGGGCCAGCTGCAGAGTGGAACGGTGTCCTGCTCTGACTCCACATAACCAGCACAGGGCCAGCTGCAGAGTGGAACAGTGTCCTGCTCTGACTCCACATAACCAGCACAGGGCCAGCTGCAGAGTGGAACAGTGTCCTGCTCTGACTCCACATAATCAGCACAGGGCCAGCTGCAGAGTGGAACAGTGTCCTGCTCTGACTCCACATAACCAGCACAGGGCCAGCTGCAGAGTGGAACAGTGTCCTGCTCTGACTCTTCATAAGCAGCACAGGGCAGCCAGGACCTGCTTCAGAACACACGACAGGTCAGAGAGCAGCTTTACCTGCCCAGCCCAAGGCCCTGAATCATGGACGACACATCATGTTCTCCCACACAGTCCCAAACCCCAGAGAATCCACCCTCAACTTATATTAGTCTTCTGGGAGAGAGATGTAACTTAGCAGGGGCCAGCGTTTTGGGCATCGCCAGACCTCAGGATTAGAGCCCAGTACAAGGCTGGTTGTCTGAGCAGAGACTCCATCTGTCCCTGTGCTGAGGAGCCTGGCCAGGAGAGGGGAGAAGAGTCAGCCAGCCCCGAGTCCTCCCTGAGACCATATAGCAGCCATATGCCCCAGTCAGTCAGTCTCTGGCCAAACCGCCCTCCTTCCATCCAATTGATCCTTAAGGCTCAGCCCTGGGCTACAGTACAGCAGGCAGCCTGACAGCCCCAGACCTCCAGGTCCAATCAGAAGGCAGCCTGACAGTCCCAGACCTCCAGGTCCAATCAGAAGGCAGCCTGACAGGCCCAGACCTCCAGGTCCAATCAGAAGGCAGCCTGACAGCCCCAGAACTCCAGGTCCAATCAGAAGGCAGCCTGACAGCCCCAGACCTCCAGGTCCAATCAGAAGGCAGCCTGACAGGCCCAGACCTCCAGGTCCAATCAGAAGGCAGCCTGACAGCCCCAGAACTCCAGGTCCAATCAGAAGGCAGCCTGACAGCCCCAGACCTCCAGGTGAACCCACCTCATCCTCATGTAGCTACTCTGATCTGAGCCCAGCCCAGATGGGTCTGCCTGGCTCCAAGATGGTACTTCCTTTCTGTCCTGGTGATGCTGTGGGGCAATTCTGGAGCATGCCTGGCTGCCAGCCAGCCTCGGCGACCTTCTCCTGCTGCCAGCTAGCCTCGGAGACCTTCTCCTGCTGCCAGCCAGCCTCGGAGAACTTCTCCTGCTGCCAGCCAGCCGCGGGCGACCTTCTCCTGCTGCCAGCCAGCCGCGGGCGACCTTCTCCTGCTGCCAGCCAGCCGCGGGCGACCTTCTCCTGCTGCCAGCCAGCCGCAGGCGACCTTCTCCTGCTGCCAGCCAGCCGCGGGCGACCTTCTCCTGCTGCCAGCCAGCCGCGGGCAACCTTCTCCTGCTGCCAGCCAGCCGCGGGTGACCTTCTCCTGCTGCCAGCCGCGGGCGACCTTCTCCTGCTGCCAGCCAGCCGCGGGCGACCTTCTCCTGCTGCCAGGCAGCCGCGGGTGACCTTCTCCTGCTGCCAGCCAGCCGCGGGCGACCTTCTCCTGCTGCCAGCCAGCCGCGGGCGACCTTCTCCTGCTGCCAGCCAGCCGCGGGCGACCTTCTCCTGCTGCCAGCCAACAGCGGGCGACCTTCTCCTGCTGCCAGCCAGCCGCGGGCGACCTTCTCCTGCTGCCAGCCAGCCACGGGCTACCTTCTCCTGCTGCCAGCCAGCCACGGGCGACCTTCTCCTGCTGCCAGCCAGCCACGGGCGACCTTCTCCTGCTGCCAGCCAGCCACGGGCGACCTGCTCCTGCTGCCAGCCAGCCACGGGCGACCTTCTCCTGCTGCCAGCCAGCCTTGGCGACCTCCTCCTGCTGCAAGCCAGCCTCCGTGACCTTCTCCTGCTTCAAGCCAGCCTCTGTGACCTTCGCCTGCTTCAAGCCAGCCTCCGTGACCTTCTCCTGCTGCCAGCCAGCCTCCGTGACCTTTTCCTGCTTCAAGCCAGCCTCTGTGACCTTCTCCTGCTTCAAGCCAGCCTCCGTGACCTTCTCCTGCTGCTAGCCAGCCTCCGTGACCTTCTCTTGCTGCCAGCTAGCCCCGGCGACCTTCTCCTGCTGCAAGCCAGCCTGCTGCTGCCAGCCAGCCTCGTGACCTCCTGCTGCCAGCCAGCCTCGGTGACCTCCTGCTGCCAGCCAGCCTCGGTGACCTTCTCCTGCTGCAAGCCAGCCTCAGTGACCTTCTCCTGCTGCCAGCCAGCTTCGGTGACCTTCTCCTGCTGCAAGCCAGCCTCCTGCTGCAAGCCAGCCTCCTGCTGCCAGCCAGCCTCCTGCTACCAGCCTCAGTGACCTTATCCTGCTGCCAGCCAGCCTCGGTGACCTTCTCCTGCTTCCAGCCAGCCTCCTGCTGCCAGCCTCGTGACCTACTCCTGCCGCAGGCCAGACTCCGTGACCTTCTCCTGCTGCAAGCCAGCCTCTGTGACCTCCTCCTGCTGCAAGCCAGCCTCTGTGACCTTCTTCTGCTGCTAGAAAGCCTCTGTGACCTTCTCCTGCTGCAAGCCAGCCTCGGTGACCTTCTCCTGCTGCAAGCCAGCCTCCTGCTGCCAGCCAGCCTGGGTGACCTTCTCCTGCTGCCAGCCAGCCAGCCTCGGTGACCTTCTCCTGCTGCCAGCCAGCCAGCCTCGTTGACCTTCTCCTGCTGCCAGCCAGCCTACCTCGGTGACCTTCTCTTGCTGCCAGCCAGCCAGCCTCTGTGACCTTCTCCTGCTGCCAGCCAGCCTCTGCGACCTTGTCCAGCTGCCAGCCAGCCTCTGCGACTTTCTCTGGCTGCCAGCCAACCTCGGCGACCCTCTCCTGCTGCCAGCCAGCCTCTGTGACCTCCTGCTGCAAACCAGCCTCCTGCTGCCAGCCAGCCTCATGACCTCCTGCTGCCAGCCAGCCTCGGTGACCTCCTGCTGCCAGCCAGCCTCAGTGACCTCCTCCTGCTGCCAGCCAGCCTCGGTGACCTCCTCCTGCTGCCAGCCAGCCTCGGTGACCTTCTCCTGCTGCCAGCCAGCCTCGATGACATTCTCCTGCTGCAAGCCAGCCTCCTGCTGCCAGCCAGCCTCCTGCTGCCAGCCTCGGTGACCTTATCCTGCTGCCAGCCAGCCTCGGTGACCTTCTCCTGCTTCCAGCCAGCCTCCTGCTGCCAGCCTCGTGACCTACTCCTGCTGCAGGCCAAACTCCGTGACCTTCTCCTGCTGCAAGCCAGCCTCCGTGACCTCCTCCTGCTGCAAGCCAGCCTCCGTGACCTTCTCCTGCTTCAAGCCAGCCTCTGTGACCTTCTCCTGCTTCAAGCCAGCCTCCGTGACCTTCTCCTGCTGCCAGCTAGCCTCGCCGACCTTCTCCTGCTGCCAGCCAGCTTCGGTGACGTTGGCCTGCTACATACATCAGGTATTTATAAATTGACACAGATTAGCCCAGAAGGGCGCTGCATCATACGTGGGTGACGACATGTTTCCTGTTGCCTTGCTTATATAGTTGAAGGGTGATCCTGGCTAATGGTACCACACTACAGAATGAAGACTGAACTACAGACAGACAGGCGCTGGAGCTCGTCTCTGTGGGTGCCCACACACCCCAATACAGTCACTTGTTGGCAACATGTCACATGGCAGGTCATTGACCAGGCTGAGACAAGGTCCTGTATTATCCCTGTCTGGCTGGAGGGCCTCTCCCCTCTGACAGAGACGCACAGCCTGTCCCCTCTGACAGAGACGCACAGCCTGTCCCCTCTGACAGAGACGCACAGCCTCTCCCCTCTGACAGAGACGCACAGCCTGTCCCCTCTGACAGAGACGCACAGCCTCTCCCCTCTGACAGAGACGCACAGCCTCTCCCCTCTGACAGAGACGCACAGCCTGTCCCCTCTGACAGAGACGCACAGCCTGTCCCCTCTGACAGAGACGCACAGCCTCTCCCCTCTGACAGAGACGCACAGCCTCTCCCCTCTGACAGAGACGCACAGCCTCTCACCTCTGACAGAGACGCACAGCCTCTCCCCTCTGACAGAGACGCACAGCCTCTCCCCTCTGACAGAGACGCACAGCCTGTCCCCTCTGACAGAGACGCACAGCCTCTCCCATCTGACAGAGGCACAGCCTCTCCCCTCTAGCAGAGACGCACAGCCTCTCCCCTCTGACAGAGACGCACAGCCTCTCCCCTCTAGCAGAGACGCACAGCCTCTCCCCTCTGACAGAGACGCACAGCCTCTCCCCTCTGACAGAGACGCACAGCCCTCCCCTCTGACAGAGACGCACAGCCTCTCCCCTCTGACAGAGACGCACAGCCTCTCCCCTCTGACAGAGATGCACAGCCTCTCCCCTCTGACAGAGACGCACAGCCTGTCCCCTCTGACAGAGACGCACAGCCTGTCCCCTCTGACAGAGACGCACAGCCTCTCCCCTCTGACAGAGACGCACAGCCTGTCCCCTCTGACAGAGACGCACAGCCTGTCCCCTCTGACAGAGACGCACAGCCTCTCCCCTCTGACAGAGACGCACAGCCTCTCCCCTCTGACAGAGACGCACAGCCTGTCCCCTCTGACAGAGACGCACAGCCTCTCCCCTCTGACAGAGACGCACAGCCTCTCCCCTCTGACAGAGACGCACAGCCTCTCCCCTCTAGCAGACGCACAGCCTCTCCCCTCTAGCAGAGACGTACAGCCTCTCCCCTCTGACAGAGACGCACAGCCTCTCCCCTCTGACAGAGACGCACAGCCTCTCCCCTCTGACAGAGACGCACAGCCTCTCCCCTCTGACAGAGACGCACAGCCTGTCCCCTCTGACAGAGACGCACAGCCTCTCCCCTCTGACAGAGACGCACAGCCTGTCCCCTCTGACAGAGACGCACAGCCCTCCCCTCTGACAGAGACGCACAGCCTCTCCCCTCTAGCAGAGACGCACAGCCTCTCCCCTCTAGCAGAGACGTACAGCCTCTCCCCTCTAGCAGAGACGCACAGCCTCTCCCCTCTAGCAGAGACGCACAGCCTCTCCCCTCTAGCAGAGACGCACAGCCTCTCCCCTCTACAGAGACGCACAGCCTCTCCCCTCTAGCAGAGACGCACAACCTCTCCACTCTTGCAGAGACCCAGCCTCTCGGCTCGTGCCCCGGGACGTGCCACAGTGCTAATTGGCAGAGGGCAAGACTCTGCTAGCCAGCATCTGTCGGGCCTGAGGATATGATGTTTTTACAAAACCAGGAGAGATGAGGTGATGTGGCGGCTTGGCAGACAGGAAGAAACTCGTTCACTTGTCTCATTTCAGGTGTGAAACAAACAAAGTCAGCTTCAACAAAAAAATAAAAATCCCAGCTGGGGTTCAGACGGCATCCCTAGCCGCGTCCTCAGAGCATGAGCAGACCAGCTGGGGTCCAGACGGCATCCCAAGCCTCGTCCTCAGAGCATGAGTAGACCAGCTGGGGTCCAGACGGCATCCCAAGCCTCGTCCTCAGAGCATGAGCAGACCAGCTGGGGTCCAGACGGCATCCCAAGCCTCGTCCTCAGAGCATGAGTAGACCAGCTGGGGTCCAGACGGCATCCCAAGCCTCGTCCTCAGAGCATGAGCAGACCAGCTGGGGTCCAGACGGCATCCCAAGCCTCGTCCTCAGAGCATGAGTAGACCAGCTGGGGTCCAGACGGCATCCCAAGCCTCGTCCTCAGAGCATGAGCAGACCAGCTGGGGTCCAGACGGCATCCCAAGCCTCGTCCTCAGAGCATGAGTAGACCAGCTGGGGTCCAGACGGCATCCCAAGCCTCGTCCTCAGAGCATGAGCAGACCAGCTGGGGTCCAGACGGCATCCCAAGCCTCGTCCTCAGAGCTGGCTGGAGAGTTAAACGGACATGTCCAATCTCTCCCTATCCAAGCCTGCTGGCCCCATTTGTGTCAAGATGTCCACCATTTACATGTAAAAGGGAAAGTTCAGCACCAGGGTGGTTCAAGGTGCCTTGCTTCAGGATCAAATCTAAAGGGGAAAGTTCAGCACCAGGGTGGTTCAAGGTGCCTTGCTTCAGGATCAAATCTAAAGGGGAAAGTTCAGCACCAGGGTGGTTCAAGGTGCCTTGCTTCAGGATCAAATCTAAAGGGGAAAGTTCAGCACCAGGGTGGTTCAAGGTGCCTTGCTTCAGGATCAAATCTAAAGGGGAAAGTTCAGCACCAGGGTGGTTCAAGGTGCCTTGCTTCAGGATCAAATCTAAAGGGGAAAGTTCAGCACCAGGGTGGTTCAAGGTGCCTTGCTTCAGGATCAAATCTAAAGGGGAAAGTTCAGCACCAGGGTGGTTCAAGGTGCCTTGCTTCAGGATCAAATCTAAAGGGGAAAGTTCAGCACCAGGGTGGTTCAAGATGCCTTGCTTC
This sequence comes from Oncorhynchus tshawytscha, assembly GCF_018296145.1. NCBI lineage: Eukaryota > Metazoa > Chordata > Actinopteri > Salmoniformes > Salmonidae > Oncorhynchus > Oncorhynchus tshawytscha. The sequence goes on from NW_024609528.1 coordinate 172,245, forward strand.
AGGATCAAATCTAAAGGGCAAAGTTCAGCACCAGGGTGGTCTCAGGGTCAAATCTACACACATTGTCTCCTGACCCCTCCTGTCTCAGCCTCCAGTATTTATGCTGCAGTAGTTTATGTGTCGGGGGGCTAGGGTCAGTTTGTTATATCTGGAGTACTTCTCCTGTCTTATCCTGTGTGAATTTTAGTATGCTCTCTCTAATTATCTCGGAGGACCTGAGCCCTAGAACCATGCCTCAGGACTACGTGATGACTCCTTGCTGTACCCAGTCCACCTGGCCGTGCTGCTGCTCCAGATTCAACTGTTCTGCCTGCGGCTATGGAACCCTGACCTGTTCACCGGACGTGCTACCCGTCCCAGACCTGCTGTTTTCGCCTCTCTAGAGACAGCAGGAGCGGTAGAGATACCTAATGATCGGCTATGAAAAGCCAACTGACATTTACTCCTGAGGTGCTGACTTATTATTATTATCTGACCCTGTTGGTCATTAGTGAACATTTGAACATCTTGGCCATGTTCTGTTATAATCTCCACCTGGCACAGCCAGAAGAGGACTGGCCACCCCTCATAGCCTGGTTCCTCTCTAGGTTTATAATCTCCACCCCTCATAACCTGGTTCCTCTCTAGGTTTATAATCTCCACCCCTCATAACAGGGTTCCTCTCTAGGTTTATAATCTCCACCCGGCCCAGCCAGAAGAGGACTGGCCACCTCTCATAGCCTGGTTCCTCTCTAGGTTTCTTCCTAGGTTCCTGCCTTTCTAGGGAGTTTTTCCAGGCCACCGTGCTTCTACACCTGCATTGCTTGCTGTTTAGTGTTTCAGGCTGGGTTTCTGTACAGCACTTTGAGATATCAGCTGATGTAAGAAGGGCTATTTAAATGAATTTGATTTGAAGTGTGATGTGTATTCTAGTGCAAATGCACATGTGACATGTTGTCAGGTTGATGTGGTCAGGTTGATGTGGTCAGGATGATGTGACATGTGGTCAGGTTGATGTGGTCAGGATGATGTGGTCAGGATGATGTGACATGTGGTCAGGTTGATGTGGTCAGGATGATGTGGTCAGGATGATGTGACATGTGGTCAGGTTGATGTGGTCAGGTTGATGTGACGTGGTCAGGTTGATGTGGTCAGGATGATGTGACATGTGGTCAGGTTGATGTGGTCAGGTTGATGTGACATGTGATCAGGTTAATGTGGTCAGGGTGATGTGACATGTGGTCAGGTTAATGTGGTCAGGTTGATGTGACATGTGGTCAGGTTAATGTGGTCAGGTTGATGTGACATGTGGTCAGGATGATGTGGTCAGGATGATGTGGTCAGGATGATGTGACTTGTGGTCAGGTTGATGTGGTCAGGTTGATGTGACATGTGGTCAGGTTAATGTGGTGAGGTTGATGTGACATGTGGTCAGGTTAATGTGGTCAGGTTGATGTGACATGTGGTCAGGTTGATGTGGTCAGGATGATGTGGTCAGGATGATGTGACATGTGGTCAGGTTGATGTGGTCAGGTTGATGTGACATGTGGTCAGGTTAATGTGGTGAGGTTGATGTGACATGTGGTCAGGTTGATGTGGTCAGGTTGAAGTGGTCAGGTTGAAGTGGTCAGGTTGATGTGGTCAGGATGATGTGGTCAGGATGATGTGACAGGTGGTCAGGTTGATGTGGTCAGGTTGATGTGACATGTGGTCAGGTTAATGTGGTCAGGTTGATGTGGGTGATGTGGTCAGGGTGATGTGGTCAAGGGGAGGTGCTCAGGGTGATGTGGTCAGGGTGATGTGGTCAGGGTGATGTGGTCAAGGGAGGTGCTCAGGGTGATGTGGTCAGGGTGATGTGCAAAGGGTGATGTGCAAAGGGTGATATGGTCAGGTCGATGTGGTAAGGATGATGTGACATGTGGTCAGGTTGATGTGGTCAGCATGATGTGACATGTGGTCAGGTTAATGTGGTCAGGTTGATGTGACATGTGGTCAGGTTGATGTGGTCAGGTGGATGTGACATGTGGTCAGGTTGATGTGGTCAGGTTGATGTGGTCAGGTTGATGTGGTCAGGATGAAGTGGTGAGGATGATGTGGACAGGGTGATGTGGTCAGGTTAATGAGGTCAGGTTGATGTGACATGTGGTCAGGTTGATGTGGTCAGGATGATGTGACATGTGGTCAGGTTGATGTGGTCAGGTTGATGTGACATGTGGTCAGGTTAATGTGGTCAGGGTGATGTGACATGTGGTCAGGTTAATGTGGTCAGGTTGATGTGACATGTGGTCAGGTTAATGTGGTCAGGTTGATGTGACATGTGGTCAGGTTGATGTGGTCAGGATGATGTGGTCAGGATGATGTGACATGTGGTCAGGTTGATGTGACATGTGGTCAGGTTGATATGGTCAGGTGGATGTGACATGTGGTCGGGTTGATGTGGTCAGGTTGATGTGACATGTGGTCAGGTGGATGTGGTCAGGTGGATGTGACATGTGGTCAGGTTGATGTGACATGTGGTCGGGTTGATGTGGTCAGGTTAATGTGGTCAGGTTAATGTGGTCAGGTTGATGTGGTCAGGTTAATGTGGTCAGGTTGGTTTGGCCAGGTTGATATGGTCAGAATGATGTGGTCAGGTTGATGTGACATGTGGTCAGGTTGATGTGACATGTGGTCGAGGTTGATGTGACATGTGGTCGAGGTTGAGGTGGTCAGGTTGATGTGACAAGTGGTCGAGGTTGATGTGGTCGAAGTTGATCTGACAAGTGTTCAGGTTGATGTGACACGTGGTCAGGTTGATATGGTCAGGTGGATGTGACATGTGGTCGGGTTGATGTGGTCAGGGTGATGTGGTCAGGTTGATGTGGTCAGGTTGATGTGGTCATGTGGTCAGGTTGATGTGATATGTGGTCGAGGTTGATGTGGTCAGGTTGATGTGACAAGTGGTCAGGTTGATGTGACAAGTGGTCGAGGTTGATGTGGTCGAAGTTGATGTGACAAGTGGTCAGGTTGATGTGAAATGTGGTCAGGTTGATATGGTCAGGTGGATGTGACATGTGGTCGGGTTGATGTGGTCAGGGTGATGTGACATGTGGTCAGGTTGACGTGGGTCAGGTAGATGTGACATGTGGTCAGGTTGATGTGGTCAGGTTGATGTGACATGTGGTCGGGTTGATGTGGTCGGGTTGATGTGGTCGGGTTGATGTGGTCAGGATGATGTGGTCAGGATGATGTGGTCAGGATGATGTGACAGGTGGTCAGGTTGATGTGGTCAGGTTGATGTGACATGTGGTCAGGTTAATGTGGTCAGGTTGATGTGACATGTGGTCAGGTTAATGTGGTCAGGTTGATGTGGGTGATGTGGTCAGGGTGATGTGGTCAGGGGGAGGTGCTCAGGGTGATGTGGTCAGGGTGATGTGGTCAGGGTGATGTGCAAAGGGTGATGTGGTCAGGTCGATGTGGTAAGGATGATGTGACATGTGGTCAGGTTGATGTGGTCAGCATGATGTGACATGTGGTCAGGTTAATGTGGTCAGGTTGATGTGACATGTGGTCAGGTTAATGTGACATGTGGTCAGGTTGATGTGGTCAGGTTTATGTGGTTAAGGTGATGTGACATGTGGTCAGGTTGATGTGGTCAGGTTGATGTGGTCAGGATGATGTGGTCAGGATGATGTGGTCAGGATGATGTGACATGTGGTCAGGTTAATGTGGTCAGGTTGATGTGACATGTGGTCAGGTTAATGTGACATGTGGTCAGGTTAATGTGGTCAGGTTGATGTGGGTGATGTGGTCAGGGTGATGTGCTCACGGTGATGTGGTCAGGTCGATGTGGTAAGGATGATGTGACATGTGGTCAGGTTGATGGTCAGGTCATGTGGTCAGGTCGATGTGGTAAGGATGATGTGACATGTGGTCAGGTTGATGTGGTCAGCATGATGTGACATGTGGTCAGGTTAATGTGGTCAGGTTGATGTGACATGTGTTCAGATTCATGGGGTCAGGTTGATGTGACAAGTGGTCGGGTTGATGTGGTCAGGTTGATGTGACAAGTGGTCGAGGTTGATGTGGTCAGGTTGATGTGGTCAGGTTGATGTGACAAGTGGTCGAGGTTGATGTGGTCAGGTTGATGTGACAAGTGGTCAGGTTGATGTGACATGTGGTCAGGTTGATGTGGTCAGGTGGATGTGACATGTGGTCGGGTTGATGTGGTCAGGATGATGTGACATGTGGTCAGGTTGATGTGGTCAGGTTGGTGTGGTCAGGTTGATGTTGTCAGGATGAAGTGGTGAGGATGATGTGGACAGGGTGATGTGGTCAGGTTAATGAGGTCAGGTTGATGTGACATGTGGTCAGGTTGATGTGGTCAGGATGATGTGACATGTGGTCAGGTTGATGTGGTCAGGTTGATGTGACATGTGGTCAGGTTAATGTGGTCAGGGTGATGTGACATGTGGTCAGGTTAATGTGGTCAGGTTGATGTGACATGTGGTCAGGTTAATGTGGTCAGGTTGATGTGACATGTGGTCAGGTTGATGTGGTCAGGATGATGTGGTCAGGATGATGTGACATGTGGTCAGGTTGATGTGGTCAGGGTGATGTGACATGTGGTCAGGTTAATGTGGTCAGGTTGATGTGACATGTGGTCAGGTTGATGTGGTCAGGTTGATGTGGTCAGGATGATGTGGTCAGGATGATGTGACATGTGGTCAGGTTGATGTGGTCAGGTTGATGTGACATGTGGTCAGGTTAATGTGGTGAGGTTGATGTGACATGTGGTCAGGTTAATGTGGTCAGGTTGATGTGACATGTGGTCAGGTTGATGTGGTCAGGTTGATGTGACATGTGGTCAGGTTAATGTGGTCAGGTTGATGTGACATGTGGTCAGGTTAATGTGGTCAGGTTGATGTGACATGTGGTCAGGTTGATGTGGTCAGGATGATGTGGTCAGGATGATGTGGTTAGGATGATGTGAAATGTGGTCAGGTTGATGTGGTCAGGTTGATGTGACATGTGGTCAGGTTAATGTGGTCAGGTTGATGTGACATGTGGTCAGGTTGATGTGGTCAGGTTGATGTGGTTTAGGTGATGTGACATGTGGTCAGGTTGATGTGGTCAGGTTGAAGTGGTCAGGTTGATGTGGTCAGGATGATGTGGTCAGGATGATGTGGTCAGGATGATGTGACAGGTGGTCAGGTTGATGTGACATGTGGTCGAGGTTGATGTGGTCAGGTTGATGTGACATGTGGTCAGGTTAATGTGGTCAGGTTGATGTGACATGTGGTCAGGTTAATGTGGTCAGGTTGATGTGACATGTGGTCAGGTTGATGTGGTCAGGTTGATGTGGTTTAGGTGATGTGACATGTGGTCAGGTTGATGTGGTCAGGTTGATGTGACATGTGGTCAGGTTGATGTGACATGTGGTCAGGTTAATGTGGTCAGGTTGATGTGACATGTGGTCAGGTTAATGTGGTCAGGTTGATGTGACATGTGGTCAGGCTGATGTGGTCAGGTTGATGTGGTTTAGGTGATGTGACATGTGGTCAGGAATGTGGTCAGGTTGATGTGACATGTGGTCAGGTTGATGTGACATGTGGTCAGGTTGATATGGTCAGGTGGATGTGACATGTGGTCGGGTTCATGTGGTCAGGTTGATGTGACATGTGGTCAGGTGGATGTGGTCAGGTGGATGTGGTCAGGTGGATGTGACATGTGGTCAGGTTAATGTGGTCAGGTTGATGTGGTCAGGGTGATGTGGTCAGGGTGATGTGGTCAGGGTGATGTGGTCAGGGCGATGTGGTCAGGGCGATGTGGTAAGGGTGATGTGGTCAGGGTGATGTGGCCAGGGTGATGTGGCCAGGGTGATGTGACATGTGGTCGGGTTGATGTGGTCAGGTTGATGTGACATGTGGTCAGGTTGATGTGACATGTGGTCAGGTTGATGTGGTCAGGTGGATGTGACATGTGGTCGGGTTGATGTGGTCAGGTTGATGTGACATGTGGTCAGGTTGATGTAGTCATGTTGGTGTGGTCAGGTTGGTGTGGTCAGGTTGGTGTGGTCAGGTTGATGTAGTCAGGTCGATGTAGTCAGGTTGATGTGACATGTGGTCAGGTTGATGTGACATGTGGTCAGGTCGATGTGGTCAGGTCGATGTGGTCAGGGTGATGTGGTCAGGGTGATGTGGTCAGGGTGATGTGGTCAGGGTGATGTGGTCAGGTTGATGTGGTCAGGTTGATGTGGTCAGGTTGATGTGGTCATGTGGTCAGGTTGATGTGACATGTGGTCAGGTTGATGTGGTCAGGTCGATGTGACATGTGGTCAGGTTGATGTGACATGTGGTCAGGTTGATGTGACATGTGGTCAGGTTGATGTGGTCAGGTTGATGTGGTCATGTTCATGTGGTCAGGTTGATGTGTTCAGGTTGATATGACATGTTGTCAGGTTGATGTGGTCAGGTTGATGTGGTCATTTTGGTGTGGTCAGGTTGGTGTGGTCAGGTTGGTGTGGTCAGGTTGGTGTGACATGTGGTCAGGTTGTTGTGACATGTGGTCGAGGTTGATGTGGTTAGGTCGATGTGACATGTGGTCAGGTTGATGTGGTCAGGTTGATGTGGTCAGGTGGATGTGGTCATGTTCATGTGGTCAGGTTTATGTGGTCAGGTGGATGTGGTCATGTTCATGTGGTCAGAATGATGTGGTCAGGTTGAAGTGACATGTGGTCAGGTTGATGTGACATGTGGTCGAGGTTGATGTGACATGTGGTCGAGGTTGATGTGACATGTGGTCGAGGTTGATGTGACATGTGGTTGAGGTTGATGTGACATGTGGTCGAGGTTGATGTGGTCAGGTTGATGTGGTCATGTTAATGTGGTCAGGTTGATGTGGTCAGGTTGATATGACATGTGGTCAGGTTGATGTGGTCATGTTGGTGTGGTCAGGTTGGTCTGGTCAGGTTGGTGTGGTCAGGTTGGTGTGACATGTGGTCGAGGTTGATGTGGTCAGGTCGATGTGACATGTGGTCAGGTTGATGTGGTCAGGTTGATGTGGTCAGGTGGATGTGGTCAGGTGGATGTGGTCATGTTCATGTGGTCATGTTCATGTGGTCAGGTGGATGTGGTCATGTTCATGTGGTCAGGTTGATGTGGTCAGAATGATGTGGTCAGGTTGAGGTGACATGTGGTCAGGTTGATGTGACATGTGGTCGAGGTTGATGTGACATGTGGTCGAGGTTGATGTGACATGTGGTCGAGGTTGATGTGACATGTGGTCGAGGTTGATGTGACATGTGGTCGAGGTTGATGTGGTCAGTTTGATGTGACATGTGGTCAGGTTGTTGTGGTCAGGTTGATGTGGTCAGATTGATGTGGTCAGGTTGATGTGGTCAGGTTGATGTAGTCAGGTCGATGTAGTCAGGTTGATGTGACATGTGGTCAGGTTGATGTGACATGTGGTCAGGTCGATGTGGTTAGGTCGATGTGGTCAGGGTGATGTGGTCAGGGTGATGTGGTCACGGTGATGTGGTCAGGTTGATGTGGTCAGGTTGATGTGGTCATGTGGTCAGGTTGATGTGACATGTGGTCAGGTTGATGTGACATGTGGTCAGGTTGATGTGACATGTGGTCAGGTCGATGTGACATGTGGTCAGGTCGATGTGGTCAGGTCGATGTGGTCAGGGTGATGTGGTCAGGGTGATGTGGCCAGGGTGATGTGGTCAGGGTGATGTGGTCAGGGTGATGTGGTCAGGTTGATGTGTTCAGGTTGATGTGGTCATGTGGTCAGGTTGATGTGACATGTGGTCAGGTTGATGTGACATGTGGTCAGGTTGATGTGACATGTGGTCGAGGTTGATGTGGTCAGGTTGATGTGGTCAGGTTGATGTGACCTGTGGTCAGGTCGATGTGACATGTTGTCAGGTCGATGTGACATCTGGTCAGGTCGATGTGACATGTGGTCAGGTCGATGTGACATCTGGTCAGGTCGATGTGGTCAGGGTGATGTGGTCAGGTTGATGTGGTCAGGGTGATGTGGTCAGGGTGATGTGGTCAGGGTGATGTGGTCAGGGTGATGTGACATGTGGTCAGGTTGATGTGGTCAGGTTGATGTGACATGTGGTCAGGTTGATGTGGTCAGGTTGATGTGGTCAGGTTGATGTGGTCATGTGGTCAGGTTGATGTGACATGTGGTCAGGTTGATGTGACATGTGGTCAGGTTGATGTGACATGTGGTCAGGTCGATGTGACATGTGGTCAGGTCGATGTGGTCAGGTCGATGTGGTCAGGGTGATGTGGTCAGGTGATGTGGCCAGGGTGATGTGGTCAGGGTGATGTGGTCAGGGTGATGTGGTCAGGTTGATGTGTTCAGGTTGATGTGGTCATGTGGTCAGGTTGATGTGACATGTGGTCAGGTTGATGTGACATGTGGTCAGGTTGATGTGACATGTGGTCGAGGTTGATGTGGTCAGGTTGATGTGGTCAGGTTGATGTGACCTGTGGTCAGGTCGATGTGACCTGTGGTCAGGTCGATGTGACATGTTGTCAGGTCGATGTGACTTCTGGTCAGGTCGATGTGACATGTGGTCAGGTCGATGTGACATCTGGTCAGGTCAATGTGGTCAGGGTGATGTGGTCAGGTTGATGTGGTCAGGGTGATGTGGTCAGGGTGATGTGGTCAGGGTGATGTGGTCAGGTTGATGTGACATGTGGTCAGGTTGATGTGGTCAGGTTGATGTGACATGTGGTCAGGTTGATGTGGTCAGGTTGATGTGACATGTGGTCAGGTTGATGTGGTCATGTTGATGTGACATGTGGTCGAGGTTGATGTGACATGTGGTCAGGTTGATGTGGTCAGGTTGATGTGACATGTGGTCAGGTTGATGTGACATGTGGTCAGGGTGTTGTGGTCAGGTGATGTGGTCAGGGAAATGTGGTCAGGTTGATGTGACATGTGGTCAAGGCTGATGTGGTCAGGTTGATGTGATATGTGGTCGAGGTTGATGTGGTCAGGTTGATGTGACAAGTGGTCGAGGTTGATGTGGTCAGGTTGATGTGACAAGTGGTCGAGGTTGATGTGGTCAGGTCGATGTGACATGTGGTCAGGTTGATGTGGTCAGGTTGATGTGGTCAGGTGGATGTGGTCATGTTCATGTGGTCATGTTCATGTGGTCAGGTGGATGTGGTCATGTTCATGTGGTCAGGTTGATGTGGTCAGAATGATGTGGTCAGGTTGAAGTGACATGTGGTCAGGTTGATGTGACATGTGGTCGAGGTTGATGTGACATGTGGTCGAGGTTGATGTGACATGTGGTCGAGGTTGATGTGGTCAGGTTAATGTGACAAGTGGTCGAGGTTGATGTGGTCAGTTTGATGTGACATGTGGTCAGGTTGATGTGGTCAGGTTGATGTGGTCAGATTGATGTGGTCAGGTTGATGTGGTCAGGTTGATGTAGTCAGGTTGATGTAGTCAGGTTGATGTAGTCAGGTTGATGTAGTCAGGTCGATGTAGTCAGGTTGATGTGACATGTGGTCAGGTTGATGTGACATGTGGTCAGGTCGATGTGGTCAGGTCGATGTGGTCAGGGTGATGTGGTCAGGGTGATGTGGTCAGGGTGATGTGGTCAGGTTGATGTGGTCAGGTTGATGTGGTCATGTGGTCAGGTTGATGTGACATGTGGTCAGGTTGATGTGACATGTGGTCAGGTCGATGTGGTCAGGTCGATGTGGTCAGGGTGATGTGGTCAGGGTTGATGTGGTCAGGGTGATGGTCAGGTGATGTGGTCAGGTTGATGTGGTCAGGTTGATGTGGTCATGTGGTCAGGTTGATGTGACATGTGGTCAGGTTGATGTGACATGTGTTCAGGTTGATGTGACATGTGGTCGAGGTTGATGTGGTCAGGTTGATGTGGTCAGGTTGATGTGACATGTGGTCAGGTCGATGTGACATGTCAGGTCGATGTGACATCTGGTCAGGTCGATGTGACATGTGGTCAGGTCGATGTGACATCTGGTCAGGTCGATGTGACATGTGGTCAGGGTGATGTGGTCAGGTTGATGTGGTCAGGGTGATGTGGTCAGGGTGATGTGGTCATGTGGGGTGATGTGACATGTGGTCAGGTTGATGTGACATGGTCAGGTTGATGTGACATGTGGTCAGGTTGATGTGGTCAGGTTGATGTGACATGTGGTCAGGTTGATGTGGTCAGGTTGATGTGACATGTGGTCAGGTTGATGTGGTCAGGTTGATGTGACATGTGGTCAGGTTGATGTGGTCAGGTTGATGTGACATGTGGTCAGGTTGATGTGGTCAGGTTGATGTGACATGTGGTCAGGGTGTTGTGGTCAGGGTGATGTGGTCAGGGAAATGTGGTCAGGGTGATGTGACATGTGGTCGAGGTTGATGTGACATGTGGTCGAGGTTGATGTGGTCAGGTTGATGTGATATGTGGTCGAGGTTGATGTGGTCAGGTGATGTGACAAGTGGTCGAGGTTGATGTGGTCAGGTTGATGTGACAAGTGGTCGAGGTTGATGTGGTCAGGTTGATGTGACAAGTGGTCGAAGTTGATGAGGTCAGGTTGATGTGACAAGTGGTCAGGTTGATGTGACATGTGGTCAGGTTGATGTGACATGTGGTCAGGTTGATGTGGTCAGGTTGATGTGGTCAGGTTGATGACATGTGGTCAGGTTGATGTGACATGGTCAGGTGATGTGACATGGTCAGGTCGATGTGGTCAGGGTGATGTGGACATGATGTGGTCAGAATGATGTGGTCAGGTTGAATGACATGGTCAGGTCGATGTGGTCATGATGTGGTCGAGGTTGATGTGGTCAGAATGATGTGGTCAGGTTGATGTGGTCAATGTGACATGTGGTCAGGTTGATGTGACATGTGGTCAGGGTGATGTGGACATGTGGTCAGGGTGAGGTGATGTGGTCAGGTTGATGTGGTCAGGTTGATGTGACATGTGGTCAGGTTGATGTGACATGTGGTCAGGTGATGTGGGATGATGTGGTCAGGGTGATGTGCTCAGGGTGATGTGGTCAGGGTGATGGTCAGGTTGATGTGACATGTGGTCAGGTTGATGTGGCCAGGTTGATGTGACAAGTGGTCGAGGTTGATGGGTCAGGGTGATGTGACAGTGGTCAGTGGATGTGACATGTGGTCAGGTTGTGGTCATGTGGTCGGTTGATGTGGTCAGGTGATGTGACATGTGGTCTGGTTGATGTGGTCGGGTTTGATTGACATGGTCAGGTTGATGTGGTCAGGTTGATGTGACAAGTGGTCAGGTTGGTGTGACATGTGGTCAGGTTGGTGTGACATGTGGTCAGGTTGATGGGTCAGGTTGAAGTGGTCAGGTTTATGTGACATGTGGTCAGGTTGATGTGGTCAGGTTGATGTGACATGTGGTCAGGTTGATGTGGTCAGGTTGATGTGGTCAGGTTGGTGGTCAGGTTGATGTGACATGTGGTCAGGTTGATGTGGTCAGTGTGGATGTGGTCAGGTGGATGGGTCAGGCTGATGTGGTCAGGTTGATGTGGTCGGGGTTGATGTGGTCACGCTGATGTGGTCAGGTTAATGTGGTCAGGTTGATATGGTCAGGTTGATGTGGTCAGGTAATGTGACATGTGGTCAGGCTGATGTGGTCAGGCTGTCAGTATGTGGTCATGGTTGATGTGGTCAGGCTGATGTGGTCAGGTCGATGTGACATGGTCAGGCCGATGTGACATGTGGTCAGGTCGATGTGGTCAGGGTGATGTGGTCAGGGTTATGTGGTCAGGTGATGTGGTCAGGGTGATGTGGTCAGGTGATGTGGTCAGGGTGATGTGACATGTGGTCAGGCCGATGTGGTCAGGTTGATGTGACAAGTGGTCGAGGTTAATGTGGTCAGGTTGATGTGACATGTGCTCAGATTCATGTAGTGAGGTTGATGTGACATGTGGTCGAGGTTGATGTGGTCAGGTTGATGTGGTCAGGTTGATGGGCAAGTGGTCGAGGTTGATGTGGTAAGGTTGATGTGGTCAGGTTGATGTGGTCAGGTTGATGTGGTCAGGTTGGTGTGGTCAGGTGTGGCCAGGTTGATGTAGTCAGGTTGATGTAGTCAGGTTGATGTGACATGTAGTCAGGTTGATGTGGTCAGGTTAATGTGGTCAGGTTGATATGACATGGTGACGATGTGGTCAGGGTGATGTGGTCAGGTGATGTGACATGGTCGAGGTTGATGTGACATGTGGTCGAGGTTGATGTGGGCCAGGTTGATGGGACAAGTGGTCGAGGTTGATGTGGTCAGGTTGATGTGACAAGTGGTCAGGTTGATGTGGGTGATGTGGTCAGGGGTGATGTGGTCAGGTGATGTGGTCAGGTGATGTGACATGTGGTCAGGTGATGTGACATGTGGTCGAGGTTGATGCCAGGTTGATGTGACATGTGGTCGAGGTTGATGTGGTCAGGTTGATGGACAGTGGTCAGGTGATGTGACATGTGGTGTGGTCAGGTTGATGGTCAGGTGTAATGATGGTTGAAATGTGGTCAGGTTGATGTGGTCAGTTTGACATGTGGTCAGGTTGATGTGGTCAGTTTGATGGTGGTCAGGTGGATGTGGTCATGATGGTCAGGTTGTGACATGTGGTCAGGTTGATGTGGTCAGGGTGGTGATGACATGTGGTCAGGTTGATGTGGTCAGGTTGATGTGGTCAGGTGGATGTGTCAGGTGGATGTGGTCAGGTTGATGTGGTCAGGTTGATGTAGTCAGGTTGATGTGACAGTGGATCCATGGCTGATGTGACATGTGGTCGGGGTAATGTGGTCAGGTTGGTGTGACATGTGGTCAGGTTGGTGTGACATGGTCAGGTTGATGTGGTCAGGTGGATGTGGTCAGGTGGATGTGGTCAGTGATGATGTGGTCAGGTGGTTAATGGTCAGGTTGATGTGGTCACGTTGATGTGGTCAGTTAATTGATGTAGTTGATGGTTGTTAATGTGACATGATATGGTCAGGTTGATGTGGTCAGGTTGATGTGACATGTGGTCAGGGTAATGTGGTCAGGTTGATGTGACATGTGGTCAGGTTGTGTGTGATGTGACATGTGGTCAGGTCGATGTGATATGTGGTCAGGTCGATGTGATCAGGTTGTGAGGTCGATGTGGTCAGGTGATGTGGTCAGGGTTGATGTGGTCAGGTGATGTGGTCAGGGTAATGTGGTCAGGTGATGTGACATGGTCAGGTTAATGTGGTCAGGATGATGTGACATGTGGTCAGGTTGATGTGGTCAGGTTGATGTGACATGTGGTCAGATTGATGAGGTCAGGTTGATGTGACATGTGGTCAGGTTGATGTAACATGTGGTCGGGTTAATGTGTCAGGGTGATGTAGTCAGGGTGATGTGACATGTGGTCAGGTTGATGGTCAGGTTTTTGTGGTGTGGTCGATGTGGTCAGGTTGATGTGGTCAGGTTTATGTGTCAGGGTGATGGGTCAGGTGATGTGGTCAGGTTATGTGACATGTGGTCAGGTCGATGTGTGGTCATGGACATGTGGTCAGGTTGGTGTGGTCAGGTTGATGTGACATGTGGTCAGGTTGATGTGGTCAGGTGGATGTGTCAGGTGGATGTATCAGGTTGATGTAACATGTGGTCGGGTTAATGTGGTCAGCTGATGTGGTCAGGTTAAGTCAGGTCAGGTTGATATGGTCAGGTTGATGTGGTCAGGTTTTTGTGACATGTGGTCAGGCTGATGTGGTCAGGTGATGATGGTCAGGTTTATGTGACATGTGGTCAGGTTGATGTGTGGTCAGGTCGATGTGACATGTGGTCAGGTCGATGTGGCAGGTGGTCAGGTGATGTGGTCAGGGTGATGTGGTCAGGGTGATGTGGACATGTGGTCAGGTCGATGTGGTCAGGGTTGATGTGACATGTGGGTCAGGTTAATGTGGTCAGGTTGATATGGTCAGGTTGATGTGGTCAGGTTCATATGACATGTGGTCAGGTTGATGTGGTCAGGTTGATGTGACATGTGGTCAGGTTGATGTGGTCAGGTTGATGTGACATGGTCAGGCCGATGTGATATGTGGTCAGGTCGATGTGACATGGTCAGGTCAGGGTGATGTGGTCAGGGTGATGTGGTCAGGATGTGGTCAGGGTGATGTGGTCAGGTGAGGTCAGGAGGATGTGGAAATGTGGTCAGGATGTGGTCAGGTTGATGTGACATGTGGTCAGGTTGATGTGGTCAGTGTTGATGTGGTCAGGTTGATGTGGCAAGTGGTCGAGGTGTGATGTGGTCAGGTTGATGTGGTCAGGCTTGATGTGGTCAGGCTGGTGTGGTCAGGGGTTGGTGTGGCCAGGCTGATGTAGTCAGGTTGATGTAGTCAGGTTGATGTAGTCAGGTTGATGTAGTCAGGTTTTTGTGACATGTGGTCAGGTTGATGTGGTCAGGTTGATGTGGTCAGGTTTATGTGACATGTGGTCAGGTTGATGTGGTCAGGTTTTATGTGACATGTGGTCAGGTTGATGTGGTCAGGTGGATGTGGTCAGGTGGATGTGGTCAGGTTGATGTGGTCAGGATGTGGGTCGGGGTTGATGTGGTCACGTTGATGTGGTCAGGTTAATGTGGTCAGGTTAATGTGGTCAGGTTGATATGGTCAGGTTGATGTGGTCAGGTTCATGTGACATGGTCAGGGTTGATGTGGTCAGGCTGATGTGACATGTGGTCAGGTTGATGTGGTCAGGGTTGATGTGACATGTGGTCAGGTCGATGTGACATGTGGTCAGGTGATGTGACATGTGGTCAGGTGATGTGGTCAGGGATGTGGTCAGGGTTATGTGGTCAGGGTGATGTGGTCACATGTGGTCAGGGTGATGTGACATGTGGTCAGGTCGATGTGGTCAGGTTGATGTGACATGTGGTCAGGTTAATGTGGTCAGGTTGATGTGACATGTGCTCAGATTGACATGTAGTCAGGTTGATGTGACAATGTGGTCAAATTGATGTGGTCAGGTTGATGTGGTCAGGTTGATGTAACATAGTGGTCGAAAGCAATGTAACATATGTAAGGTTGATGGGTCAGGTTGATGTGGTCTGGTGTGGGCCAATGTAACATGGGCTCAAATTGTGTAAGTGGTGGCCAGGTTGATGTAACAGGTCAAGTTGATGTGACATGTAGTCAGGTTGATGTGGTCAGGTTAATGTGGTCAGGTTGATATGACATGTGGTCAGGTCATGTGGTCAGGGTGATGTGGTCAGGTGATGTGACATGTGGTCAGGTTGATGTGACATGTGGTCGAGGTTGATGTGGTCAGGTTGATGTGACAAGTGGTCGAGGTTGATGGTTGTGGTGATGTGACATGTGGTCAGGTTGATGTGACAAGTGGTCAGGGATGTGGGTGATGGTCAGGTGATGTGACATGGTCAGGGGTGATGTGGTCAGGGTGATGTGACATGTGGTCGTGGTTGATGTGACATGTGGTCAGGTTGATGCGACATGGTTGATGTGACAATGGTCGAGGTAATGATGTGGTCAGGGTGATGTGACAAGTGGTCAGGTGGATGTGACATGTGGTCAGGTTGATGGTGGTCAGGTGGATGTGACATGTGGTCGAATGATGTGGTCAAGTTGATGTGACATGTGGTCTGGTTGATGTGGTCAGTTTGATTATGGTCAGGTTGATGTGGTCAGGTTGATGTGGTCAGGCTGGTGTGGTCAGGTTGGTGTGACATGTGGTCAGGTTGGTGTGACATGTGGTCAGGTTGATGGGTCAGGTTGATGTGGTCAGGTGGATGTGGTCAGGTGGATGTGGTCAGGTGGATGTGGTCACTGGTGTGGTCAGGTTGGTGTGGTCAGGTTGATGTAGTCAGGTTGATGTGACATGTGGTCAGATTCATGTGGTCAGCATTGATGTGACATGTGGTCGGGTAATGTGGTCAGGTTGGTGACATGGTCAGGTTGGTGTGATGTGGTCAGGTTGATGTGGTCAGGTGGATGTGGTCAGGGTGATGTGGTCAATGTTGATGTAATGTGGTGATGGTCGGGTTGATGTGGTCATGCTGATGTGGTCAGGTTAATGTGGTCAGGCTGATATGGTCAGGCTGATGTGGTCAGGTTCATGTGACATGTGGTCATTGATGTGGTCAGTTGATGTGACATGTGGTCAGGGGTGATGTGGTCAGGGTGATGTGGTCATGTGGTCAGGGTGATGTGACATGTGGTCAGGTTGATGTGTCAGGTCAGTGACGATGTGGTCAGGGTGATGTGGTCAGGGATGTGACATGTGGTCAGGGTGATGTGGTCAGGTGATGTGGTCAGGGTGATGTGACATGTGGTCAGGTCGATGTGGTCAGGATGATGTGACATGTGGTCATGTGATGATGTGGTCAGGTTGATGTGACATGTGGTCAGGTTAATGTAGTCATGATGTGACATGGTCAGATTCATGTAGTCAGGTTGATGTGACATGTGGTCAATGTAATGAGGTCAGGGTTGATGTGGTCAATAAATGGTCAGGTTGATGTGACATGTGGTCGCAATGTATGTGACATGTGGTCAGGGTGATGTGGTCAGGGTGATGTGACATGGTCAGGCTGATGTGGTCAAGCCAAATGTGACATGTGGTCAGTAACAATGTGGTCAGGTAATGTGGTCAGGAATGTGACATGTGGTCAGGTTGATGTGGTCAGGTTTATGTAACATGTGGTCAGGTTCAATGTAGTCAGTTGATGTGGTCAGGTTATGTGGCATCACAGAGGCCCAATGTGACATGTGGTCAGGTTGATGTATGTGCGGATGGGTCAGGTGAATGTGGTCAGGTTGATGTGGTCAGGTAGATGTGGTCAGGTCGATGTGATGTGGTCACGTTGATGTGGTCAGGTAGATGTGGTCAGGGTGATGGTCAGGTTGATGTGGTCAGGTTCATGTGACATGGTCAGGGATGTGGCAGAGTTGATGTGACATGTGGTCAGTTGATGTGGTCAGGTTGATGTGACATGTGGTCAGTAACCAGAGGATGTGGTCAGGTCGATGTGACAATGTGGTCAGGTGATGTGGTCAGGGCCACCATGTGGTCAGGTGAGCTGGTCAGGTAATGTGGTCAGGTGATGTGACATGGTCAGGTCAGATGTGGTCAGGAATGATGCCAATGACATGGTCAGGTTAATGTGGTCAGGTTGATGACATGGTCAGGTTGATGTGGTCAGGTTCATGTGACATGTGGTCAGGTTCATGTGGTCAGGTTGTGTAACATGTGGTCAGGTTGATGATGGTCAGGTTGATGTGACATGTGGTCAGGTGATGTGACATGTGGTCAGGTCGATGTGAGGATGATGGTTCATGTGGTCAGGGTGATGTGGTCAGGGTGATGTGGTCAGGGTGATGTGGTCAGGGTGATGTGGTCAGGGGTGATGTGGTCATGTGGTCAGGATGATGTGGTCAGAGATGATGTGACATGTGATGGTCAGGGTCAGAGATGTAACATGTGGTCAGGTTGATGTGACATGTGGTCCCAGAAATGGTCAGGATGATGTGACATGTGGTCAGATTAATGTGGTCAGGTGCATGTACATGATGGTCAGGTGGTTGAGGTGACATGTGGTCAGGTTGATGTGGTCAGGTTGATGTGAGCAGGTCAGGGTGTGGTCAGATGATGTGACATGTGGTCAGGTTGATGTAGTCAGTTGATGTAGTCAGGTGTGATGTAGTCAGGTTGATGTGGTCAAGTAGATGTGGTCAGGTCAGTTGATGTGGTCAGGTTGATGGTCAGGTTTATGTGACATGTGGTCAGTGGATATGATGTGGTCAGGTTTATGTGACATGTGGTCAGGTTGATGTGGTCAGATGGATGACATGGTCAGGTGGATGTGGTCAGATGATGTGGTCAGGTGATGTGCCCAGGGGTTGATGTGGTCAGGTTGATGTGTGGTCAGGTTAATGTGACATTGGTCAGGTTGATGTCGGGGTGATGTGGTCAGGTTGATGTGACATGTGGTCAGTGATGTGACATGTGGTCAGGTTGATGTGACATGTGGTCAGGTGATGTGGACATGAGCTCATGTGACATGGTCAGTCGATGTGACATGGTGGTCAGGTCAGAGATGACCAAATGACATGTGGTCAGGTCGATGGTCAGGTGATGTGACATGTGGTTGATGTGGTCAGGGTGATGTGGTCAGGTTGATGTGGTCAGGGTGATGTGGTCAGGTGATGTGGTCAGGTTGATGGTCAGGTTGATGTGGTCAGGTTAATGTGGTCAGGTTGATGTGACATGTGGTCAGATTCATGTAGTCAGGTTGATGTGACATGTGGTCAGGATGATGTGGTCAGAGTAGATGTGGAGATGTGGTCAGGTTGATGTGACATGTGGTCAGGTTGATGTGACATGTGGTCAGGTTGATGGGTCAGGTTGATGGTCAGGTTGATGTGGTCAGGTGGTGTGGTCAGGTTGATGTGGTCAGGTTGTGACATGGTCAAGTTGATGTGGTCAGGGTTATGTAGTCAGGTTGATGTGACATGTAGTCAAATTTATGTGGTCAGGTTGATATGGTAACATGATGATCACATGATGGTCACATGATGTGGTCAGGTGACATGTGGTCAGGTGATGTGACAAGTGGTCAGGGTGGCTGACATGTGTCATAGATGTGAGTCAGGACAGTGTGGTCAGGTTGATGTGACAAGTGATGTCGTCAGGTTGATGTGGTCAGAATGATGGGGTGATGTGGTCAGGTTGATGTGGGTGATGTGGCGGGGTGATGTGCTCAGGTGATGTGGTCAGGGTGATGTGACATGTGGTCGGGTTGATGTGACATGGGAGGTTGATGTATGGTCAGGTTGATGTGAGTGATGTGGTCAGGCTGATGGTCAGGTTGATGTGACATATGTGGTCAGGTGGCCAATGTGACATGTGGTCAGGGTTGATGTGGTCAGGTGATGTGAAATGGTCAGGGTGATGTGGTCAGGCTGATGTGGTCATGTGGTCTGGGTTGATGTGGTCAGTTTGATTGACATGGTCAAATTTGATGACAGAATGGTCAGAATTGATGTAATCAAGTAAATGTCACAAGTTGATGCAACATATGGTCAGGTTGATGTAACATAGTCAGGATGTAATAGTAACATATGAGTCGGGGTGATGTGGTCAGGTTGATGTGACATGTGGTCAGGGTGATGTGGTCAGGGATGATGTGACATGTGGTCAGGTTGATGTGAGTCAGGGTCGATGTGACATGTGGTCAGGTTGATGGTCAGGGTATGTGGTCAGGTGTGATGTGGTCAGGTGATGTGGTCAGGGTGATGTGGTCAGGTTGATGTGGTCAGGGTGATGGTCATGTGGTCAGGGTTGATGTGACATGTGAGTCAGGGTTGATGTGACATGTGGTCGAGGGTAATGTGGTCAGGGTTGATGTGACAAGTGAGTCAGAGTTGATGGTCAGACATGTGAGTCAGAGTTGATGTGAGCATGTGGTCAGGGTTGATGTGGTCAGAAATTGATAGTCAAGTAGTGATAGTTGATGTGACATGTGAGTCAGTGTTGATGGGTCAGGTTGATGTAACATGTGGTCAGGTTAATGTGGTCAGGTTGATGTAAACATGTGGTCAGGTCGATATGGTGGGTGGATGTGGTCAGGTGATCATGACATGGTCAGGTCGATGTGGTCAGGGTGATGTGACATGGGTTATGTGGTCAGATGGTGATGTGGTCAGGGTGATGTGGTCAGGGTGATGTGGTCATGATGGTCAGGTCATGTGGTCGGATGATGTGACATGTGGTCAGGTTGATGGGTCCAGGTTGATGTGTCGGGGTGATGTGGTCAGGTTAATGTGGTCAGGTGATGTGACATGTGCTCAGATTCATGTAGTCAGGTAATGATGTGAGCCCAATGTGGTCAAATTGCTCATGAGGTCAGGTTGATGTGACCAATGGTCAGGTTGATGTAAATGTGGTCGGGTTAATGTGTCAGGTGATGTAGAGATGATGATAACATGTGGTCAGGTTGATGTGGTCAGGTTTTTGTCAGTAGATGTGGTCAGGTTGATGTGGTCAGGTTGATGGTCAGGTTTATGTGACATGTGGTCAGGTTGATGTGGTCAGGGTTTATGTGACATGTGGTCAGGTTAATGTGGTCAGGTTGATGGGTCAGGTGGTGGTCAGGTTGATGTGACATGTGGTCAGGTTGATGTGGTCAGGTGATGTGGTCAGGTGGATGTGGTCAGGGTTGATGTGGTCAGGTTGATGGTCAGGGTGATGTGGTCACATTGATGTGGTCAGGTTAATGGTCAGGTTGATATGGTCAGGTTGATGTGGTCAGGTTGATGTGACATGTCAGGTTGATTGATGTGGTCAGGTTGATGTGGTCAGGTGAGGGGACATGTGGTCAGGTGATGTGACATGTGGTCAGGTTGATGTGGTCAGGGTTGATGTGTCATGTGGTGGTCATGTTGATCGGGGTGATGTAGTCAGGTTCATGTGACATGTGGTCAGGTTGATGTGACATGTGGTCAGGTTGATGTGACATGTGGTCAGGTTGATGTGGTCATGTGGTCAGGTTGATGTGACATGGTCAGGTTGATGTGGTCGGGTTTCGATGTGATCAGGTTGATGGTCAGGGTCGATGTGTCAGGATGATCAGGACATGTGGTCAGGGTGATGTGGTCAGGTTGATGTGACATGTGGTCAGGTTGATGTGGTCAGGTGATGTGGTCAGGGTGATGTGACATGTGGTCAGATTGTCGATGTGGTCAGGTTGATGTGACATGTGGTCAGGTCGATGTGGTCAGGTTGATGTGACATGGTCAGGTTAATGTGGTCAGGGTTGATGACATGTGCTCAGATTCATGTAGTCAGGCTGATGTGACATGTGGTCGAGGTTGATGTGACATGGTTGATGTGGTCAGGATGTGGCGTGGTCGGGGTGATGTGGACATGTGGTCAGGTTGATGTGGTCAGGTTGATGTGGTCAGGTGTGTGGTCAATGTAGATGGTCAGGTGATGTGGTCAGGTTGTGTGGTCAGGTGTATGTGGTCAGGTTGATGTGACAGTCAACATTGATGTGACATGTGGTCAGGTTGATGTGGTCAGGTTACATGTGGTCAGGTTGATGCAACATGTGGTCAGGTGATGGGTCAGGGGTGATGTGGTCAGGGGTGATGTAACATGGTCAGGGTGATGTGGTCATGTGGTCAGGTTGATGGGTCAACATTGATGTGACATGTGGTCGGGTTGTGTGGTCAGGTTGACATGGTCAGAGATGATGTGGTCATGTGACAGTGGTCAGGTATGATGACATGGTCAGGTTGATGTGACATGTGGTCAGGTTTGGTGATGTGGAACATGTGGATGGTCAGTAACATGGTCAGGGTGATGACATGTGGTCAGGTTGATGTGGTATGTGGTCAGGTTGATGTGACATGTGGTCAGGGCCAATGTGAGGTCAGGTTGATGTGACATGTGGTCAGTTGATGTGACATGGTCAGGGTTAATGTGGTCAGGTTGATGTGGTCAGGGATGTAGTCAGGTGACATGTGGTCAGGTGATGTGTCATGATGGTCAGGTGATGATGTGGTCAGGTTGATGTGACATGTGGTCAGGGCGGTATGGTCAGGATGATATGACATGGTCAGTAGATAACGACATGTGGTCGGAATTTGATGTGGTCCGGAATTGATGTGACATGTGGTCGCGTTGATGTGGTCGGGTTGATGTGACATGGTCAGGTTGATGGTCAGGTTGATATGACATGTAGTGGGTTGATGTGGTGGGTTGATGGTCGAGGTGATGGTCAGGAAGTGATAGTGATCCAGTAATGTGATCATGTAATCAGAATTGATAGTAATATATGGAAATCAAATTAAATATAAACATAGTCAGGGTAATGTGGCTCAAGTAAAATGTAACCGTAGATGATATGTCAAGTCAGGGTCATTGTATGATGAATGCAACATGTAGTCAGGGTAATGTAACATATGGCTCCAAGGGTAATGCAACATATGGCTAAAGGCCCAAATAGGTCAGGGTGATATGACAATGGTCAAGTTGATAAACATGGTCAAGTTGATATATGACATGTGGTCAAGTTGATAGTCAAGTGGATGTGACATATGGTCAGGTTGATATGGTCAGGAGTGATGTGACATGTAATTCAGAGATGATGGTCAGTTAATGTGGTCAAGTAATGCGTCAAATTAATGTAAATCAGAAATTGATAAATCATAAGGCTCAAATTGTGCAACACAGAACCAATGTAGCCAGGGCAATGCCTTAGGTCAGTATGGTCAAAACCAATGTGGTCAGGGCCAATGTAACATATATAATCATATTAATGTAACATATGAAATCAAGGCCAATGCAACATATATGAAACAAAGGGCAATGTAACATATGTCAGAATTAAAGTAATTAAATTATTAAACAAAGTAGTCAAATTGTGCAACATATGGCTCAGAATTGTCTGGCTTATATGGTCAAGTTGTGCTAGTCAGGTAAGATGTGACATGTGGTCGGAGTGTGTAGTGGGGTGATGCTGACATGTGGTCAGGATGATGGTCAGTTAATGTGGTCAGAATTAGTAGGTCAGGGTGATAGTCCTTAGGCTCAAGGGTAATGTAACATATGGCATTCCAGGGTAATGTAACATATGAGTCAGGGTAATGTAAACATATGGCTCAATTCAATGTAACATAGGCTCAGAATTAATGTAACATAGGCTCAGAATTGTCAAGTCAAAATGGAAGCAGCAAAGTCAGCTGCGATATGAAATGACATACGAAGTCAAATTTAGTAACTGACATGGCTCAGGTGATGAGTCAGGGTGGCGTCAGATGTAGTCAGGTTGTGAGTCGGGGTGATGTAGTCAGAGCTGATACAGTCAGGTGATGTGACATGTGTGGTCGGGTGTTGATGTGGTCAGGTTGTGTGGTCAGTTGTGGCTCGTGGTCAGTGTGTGGTCAGGTGTGTTAGTCAAGTATTATGAGTGAAATGATGTAGTCAGATTGGTGTGCAGAGTTGATCTGCAGTCAGGACAATGATAGTCAGGGTGATGTGACATGTGAGTCCCAGGGTGTGCAGTATGTGGTCAGGGTTGATGTAGTCAGGTGTGTGACTTGCCCAGGTCGGAATTTGATGGTCGGAGTTGATGTGGTGGGGATGTGAAATGGTCAGGGTGATGTGGTCAGGGTGATGTGGTCGGGGTGACGGTCGGGTCTGATGTGGTCAGGGCGTGATGTGGTCGGGTTGATGTGGTCGGGATTGATGGTTACATGTAGTCAGGGTGATGTGGTCTTATGTGGTCAGAACATATGTGGTCAAATTGATCTGACATAGGGTGATGTGACATGGTCATGTGTAACATGGTGTCAACCATGTAGTCAAAATGATGTGACATGTAGTGGTCATGATGTGTAAACTGATGTAGTCAGATTTGCAATGTGACATGGTCAGGGCTGATGTAACATGCTGATGTGGTCAGAATGATAGTCAGGTTGATGTGACATGCGGTCCGAGTTGAGTAGATGTGTGATTGTTAATGGTCAAATCAAATGGTCAAGTAGATGGTCAAGTTGATGTGGTCATGTGGTCAGGGTGATGTAACATGGTCAAATTGCTTGTCGACATGTAGTCAGGTTGAGGTGGCCAGGTTGATATGGTCAGAATGATGTGTCAGGTTGATGTCAGACATGGTTGCGCAGCTATGTGGTCAGTGATATGACATGTAGGCAGGGTGATATGACATGTAGTAAGGTGTCAGTCAGTAGATGAAGCAGTAGTCGTGATGAGCAACGTAAGTCATATTGATAGTGGCTTACGTAGGCTCAGGGTGTTGTGTGGTCAGAGATGGTGCAGCGTGTGGATCGCGCAGATCGGTTTGACATGGTCAGGCACAGTGTGGTCAGGGTAGATATAGTGACATGGTCGTGATGGTCAAGGAAGCTGTGTGGCCGAAACTTTGTGTGCTCGGAATTGCATGGTCGCGCGTAGTCGGTGACACATGGCTCAAATTATTGTAGTCAGAATTAAATGTGACATAGTCGGTGAATGTAGTCGAGGTGATAGTCGGGGTGATATGGTCAAAGCAGTGAGTCAGGATGATATGGTCAGAGTGATAGCAGTCGCCTTGGTCATGTAGTGGGTTGATATGACATAGTCAGAGTTGATGGCAAACATGAGTCAGGGTAATGTAACATGTGGTAGTTGTGTAACATGGCAGAATTTATTATGTAACCAATGTGAAGCCGTAAATTGTCAAATGTCCATAGTCAGAATTTGATGTGACATGGTCAAATTGTCTGACATGTGGTCAAGTTTGATGTAAACAAAGTCGGTATTTGATGTAACAGCAAGTAGTCGGGTTGTGTAGTCAAGACAATGATGACAAGTCAGGGTTGATGGTCAGGTGATGGACTTATGACATGTGGTCAGGATGATGGTCAAGTTAATGTAACATAATTAAATTTAAGTAACATAGTCGAATTAATGTAACAATGAGGTAAATTGTCTGGCACAATGGTCAGAGCCCAATGTAACAAAGTAAATCAGGGTAAATGTAACAAAGTAGTCAGAATTGTGTAACAAAATGGCTCCGGTTAATGTAACATAGTGGGGTAATGTAACATAGTAAATTTAATGTAAATCAATATAATGTAACTATATGAAATATTAAAGTTGAAATATGGCTCCAGATCTGGGTTGATATGACATGTGGCTCAGGGTAATTTGTAGTATGGCTCAGGGTGATAGCAGCATAGTCGGGGTGATATGGTCAATTTGATAACGGCTTAAGTAGGTCAGAATTGTGTGACATGGTCAGGTTGATGTGGTCAGGTTGTGGTCAGGGTGATGGCGAGTCAGAATGGTGGCGGTCGGGATTTGGGTAGTCGGGAGTGGATATGGTCAGGGTATGTGGTCGGGTTGATGTGGCATGTGTGGCCGAGCGATATGGTCAGGGGAGATGTGACATGGTCAGGCATGAAATGTAGTCAGGATGCATGTAGTCAGATGATGATGTCGACATGTGAGTCAGAGTTGATGTGGTCAGGGTTGATGTGACATGTGAGTCAGGTTGATGTAGTCAGAGTTGATGCGACATGTGAGTCGGGTTGCTGTAGTCAGAATGATGGTCAGGTTTGACATGTGGTCAGGTGGTGTGGTCAGGGTTGATGTGGTCGGAGTGATGGTCAGGTGTGCTGGTCAGGTGTGGTCAGGTTGATGTGACATGTGGGGAATGTGGTCGGGATTCAAGTCAGGGTGATGGTCAGGTGTTGTGGCAGTCAGGTCAGGGTGATGTAGTCGTAGCGTGTGGACATGGTCAAATTGATGTGGTCAGGTTGATGAACATGTAAGTAGATGAAGCATGGTAACCGATGTGACATGTGGTCAGGTTGATGGACAGGGTAAGTTGATGTAGTCGGAATTTGATGTGACATGTGGTTGAGGTCAATGTGGTCAGAATGATGTGACATGTAGTCAGGTTGATGTGAAATGTGGTCGGGTAGATGTGGTCAAGTGAAATGTAACATGTGGTCGGTGGATGTGGTCAGGTGGATGTGGTCAGGTGGATGTGGTCAGGTGGATGTGGTCAGGTGGATGTGGTCAGGTGGATGTGGTCAGGTGGATGTGGTCAGTGGATGTGGATGTGACATGTGGTCAGGTTGATGTGGTCAGGTTGATGTAGTCAAAGTAATGTGACATATGCGTAGAGTTTATAGTCAGAGTGATAGCATGACATGGTCAAAATTGTGCGACATGATAGTAAAGAATGTGTAGTCAAATTGTGCAGCAAGTAGTGATATTGTCATGACAGTAGTCGGGGGTGATGTAGTCAAATTGTGATAACAAAGTGGTCAAAAGTCTGATGTGACATAGTCAAGTTTCAATATGTCAGGTAGATGTAACAGTATGGTCAAGTTGATATTGTAGTCATGGAATGTGATGTAGTCAAATTGTGTAGTCAGGGTGATAGTCAGGGGTCGGGAGTGTGGTCGGTGTGTGACGTGTGGTCAGGGGTGATGGTCAGGGATTTGATGTGGTCAGGTGAGTGGTCAGGTCAGTGTGGTCATGTGGTCATGTGGTCAGGGTTGATGTGACATGTGGTCAGGGTTGATGTGACATGTGGTCGGGGTTGATGCAGTGGTCAGGGGTGTGTAGTCAGTAGTGTGACATGTAGTCAGAATGATGTGACATGTGTGGTGACATGTGGTAACAGGTCGTGGTCAGGGCCAATGGTCATAGAAATGGTCGGGGTGATGGTCAGGCTGATGTGTCAGGTTGATCAGACATGTGGTCGGGTTGATGGTCAGGTTGTGGGTTGGTGTGGTCGAGGTGATGTGGTCAGGTATTATGGTCAAGAGTTGATGTGGTCAGGTTGATGTGGTCAGGTTGATGTCAGAATGCGGTCAGGTTGATGTGACATGTGGTCAGGTGTGTAGTATGTGGTAGGTTGATGTGACATGTGGTCGGGAGGTAATAGTCAATTTTGATGTGACAAGTAGTCAGGTTGAGTGACATGAGGTCGGGGTGATGCTGACATGTCGGGTATTAGTCAGAGGCAGGTGGTGTAACATATGATAAGGATTTGGTGGCAGGGTAGTAAGCAAGAATGTCAGAAAATTGTGTGACATATGGTCAGGGATGATGTAGTCGAGATGATGACATGTGAGTCAGAATGATAGTCAGAGTCAATGTAGTCAGAATGATGTGACATGTAGTCAGGGTCAATGTGAGTCAGAGTGATAGTGACATGTGGTCAGATGTGATGTAGTCAGGGTTGATAGTAACATGTAGTCGAGTGTGGTCAATGTAGTCAGGGGTTGATGTAGTCAGGGTGATGTGGTCAAGTAATAGTCAGGAATGATAGTCAGTAAAGTTGATGTAGTCATGTGGTCAGGGTTGATGTAGACATGATGGTCAGGGTGATGTGACATGTAGTCGAGGGTTGATGTAGTCAAGTAGATGTGACAAAGTAGATAGTGACATGTAGTCAGGGATTGATAAGCGACATGTAGTCAGGGTCGAATGTGACATAATTTGAAAGGTGATGTAGTCAGAGTTGATATGACATATGGTGCAGAGTTGATGTAGGTCAGAATTTGATGTGACATGTGATTTGAGTTGTGTGGTCAGTGATATGACATGTGGTCAGAATGATGTGGTCAGGTTATGTGGTCGAGAATGTGGTAGGTGATCCGTCATGTAGTCCAGGCCAATGTAACATATGTCAGAGGCCCAATGTAACATGAGCTCAGGGCAATGTAACCAATGGCTCAGAATTGTGTAACATAGATAAATTCAATGTAACATGGCTCCAGGGTAATGCCATTAGAATGATAACGGCATGTTCAGGGTAATGTAGGCTCAGGAATGATAGCAACGCGAAAGTGTTAGCGTAGGTCAGGGTATTAGCAACATGTGGTCAGGTTGGCGTAGTCAGGGTGATAATGACATGTGAAGCCGAGTGTTAGCGTGGTCAGGGTAGCGTGGTCAAGTAGATATGGTCAAGTAGATATGGTCAAGTAGATAGTCAGGGTGATGTAGTCAAATGATATTTTTCAGGGTAATGTGGTCAGATTGTAGTAAAGGGTGATGTAGCCAGGGCCAATGTAACCATGATGTAGCCAGGGTAATGTAACATAGTAAGTAGGCAATGTAACATGTAGTGAGGCCAATGTGGTCAGAGTTGATGGTCAGGTTGATGTGGTCGGGTTGATGTGGTCAGGGTTGTGTGGTCAGGGTGTGTGGTCGGGTTGTGTGGTCAGGGTTGATGTGGTCAGGTATGTGGTCAGTGGTCAGGGTTGTGGTCAGGGTTGTGTGGTCAGGGGTAGTGTGGTCAGAGTTGTGAGTCAGGGTGTGTGGTCAGGGTTGATGGTCGGGTTGTGTGGTCAGGGTTGATGTGGTCAGGGTTGATGTGGTCAGGTGATGTGATGGTCAGGTGTGATGTGGTCGGGAGTTGTGTAGTCAGGCATGTAGTCAGGGGATTGATGTGACATGTGTAGTCGGAAATGTGATGTGGTCAGGGTTGATGTGACAGAGTAGTGCAGGTTGATGTGACATGTGGTCAGGGTGTGTGCATGGTCAGGTTGATGGTCGGGTTGTGTGGTCGGGTTGTGTGGTCAGGTTGTGTGGTCGGGAGTGATGGTCAGACTGTGTAGTCAGGTTGTGGTCGGGGACATGTGGTCAGGGATGTGTAGTCGGAATTGTGGTCAGTCGATGTGGTCAGGGGTGTGTGGTCAGAGTTTAATGTGAGTCAAGTGATGATGGTCAGAGATAGTGTGGTCAGGGTTAGTGGTCAGGGTTGATATGGTCAGAATGATAGTGAGTCAGAATGTGATAGTGACATGTGGTCAGGTTGATGTGAGTATGTGAGTCAGGGTGATGGTCGGGCTGATGTAGTCGGGAGTTGATGTAGTCGGGGTGTGTGGTCAGGTGATGTGGTCGAGGTGTGGTCAGTGGATGTGGTCAGGTTGATGTGGTCAGGTGTGATGTGGTCAGGTGGATGTGGTCAGGTGGATGTGGTCAGGTGTGATGTGGTCAGGGTTGATGGTCAGGATGTGAGTAGACTAGCAATGTGGTCCAGAGTTAATATGGTCAGAGTGATGTGAAATCATGTAGTCAGAGTTGATGATGAGTCAGGGTCGATGTGACATGTGGTCAGATGATGTGACATGTGGTCAAAATATTCAAGTGGCATCAAGTAGAATGATAACAGAAGTAGGTCAGGGTGATGCTGTAACATATGAGCTCAATTCAATGTAACCAATGGGTAGAATTGATAACATTGTGCAACATATGAAATCAGAATTGTATGTCAAGACCAATGTAACATAGTCAGAATTTCAATGTAACATATGGTCAGAATTGTCTCAACAAAATGTCAGAATTGATAACGACATATGAGTCAAATTGAAATGGTCAGAATAATGTAACATATAAAGCCGGGGTAATGTAAATGGGGTAGTAAACCAGGTGAATGTAGTAGGTGATAGCAACATAGATCAGAATAATGTAACATATGAAATCAGTCCAATGTAGGCTCAGAACAATGTAACATATGGCTCAGAATTGGCAATAGGCCAAAGGGTAATGTAACATGTAGGCTCAGAATTGCTTGTGTCAAATTGTGTAACATATTGTCAAATTGCTGTCGTCAAATTGTGCAACATATGAATCCAGCAATGTAAAAACCAGGGTAATGTAGGCCAGGTGAATGCAACATATAAATCAAGTTGATCAAGATGACATGTCAACGGTCAGTTGAGTGTGACAATGATGGTCAACATTGGTCAGGTTGCTGTGGTCAGGTTAATGTAGTCAGATGTGACATGTAGTCAGGTCGATGTGGTCAGGTCGATGTGGTCGGTCGATGTGGTCAGGTCGTGTGGTCAGGGTGATGTGACATGTGGTCGGGTGATATGGTCGAAATGATGGTCAGGTAATGTGGTCAGGGTGATATAGTCGAAATGATGTGGTCAGGTTGATGTGGTCAGGTGTGGTCAGGGTGATGGTCAGGGTGATGGTCAGTTGTAAGTTGGGAGGATGTAGCCAGGGTGATATGGTCAAGTTGATGAGATCCAGAGATGATTAGCGTGGTCAGGGTTATGGTCAGGGTGATGAGCATTAATCAGGTGTGATGTGGTCAGGAGATGGTCGAGTGGATGTGGTCAGGGATGTGGGCGTGGATGTGGGCAGGTGGATAGGCAGGTTGATGTGATCAGTGGTCAAAGTGGAAATGTGACTTATGGTCAAGTGTGATAGTAGTCGAAAGTGACATGGTCAGAATGATATGAGTCAAAATAGATGTGATCAGAAATGATGCTTAACATATGTCAAGGACGAATGTAGGTGACTTACGACATGTAGTCAGATCGATGTAGTCAGGGTGATAGCATGATCAGATTTGATATGACATGTGGTCGAAGGGTAATGATAGTCAGAGTTGTGCTTGACGTAGGTCAGAGTCGATAGTGAAATGGTCAGGACAGTGATGTCAGGAGTTTAGATAGTAGATTTAGTGTAGATTACATAGAAATCCAAAGTGGCAATGCCAACATTGTCAACATCAGAGTAATGTAACATATGACAGTCAGAAATTGATGTAGTCAGAATGTGAAATGCAGCAAATAGATGTAACATAGTCAAGGGTAATGTAACATATGAAGTCAGGGTAATGTAACATATGGGTCAAGGGGTAAAATGTAGTCAAATTGTATAACATGGTGTAGACATGTAGTCAGAATTGATAGCAACATATGAGTTGAAAATTGATGTAGTCAGTCGATGTGACATAGTGAGTGCCAGTAGATGGTGGTGATGTGGTGAGTTTGATGTGAGTCAGAGTGATGGTCAGGGTGATGTGGTCAGGGTTGATGGTCAGGTCGAGTAGTGGTCATGTGGTCAGGTTGATGTGACATGTGGTCAGGTTGATATGACATGTGGTCGAGGGCGCAGTGGTCAGCCCGAGTAGCGGCTTAAGTAGTCAGTGATCTGCAGCATGAGTCAGAGTTGTCTGCGAAACATGTGAGTAAATGTTGAATGTGAAAGTCAAGGTGTGCGTGCACCGTAGTCAAGGGTTGATAGCGGCATGTGTCGTTTAGTAGTGAGAATGATAGCGACATATGGCTCCAGGGTGTGATGGTCAGAGACGATAGCGAGCATGGCAGTCGGAAATTTACTGTGGTCAGAAGAGCGATGTGGTCGGAGTGATGGCGACATGTGGTCGGGGTGATGTGACATGTGGTCGGGGAATGATAGCAACATGATGAAGTTGACATGGCCAGGGTGATGGTCAGGATGATGACGACATGTGGTCAGGTCGTGTTGTCGGGTGATGACATGTGGTCAGGTCGATGTGGTCGGTGATGTGGTCAGGTTGATGTGGTCAGGTTGATGTGGTCAGGATTGATGGTCAGGTGATGTGGTGGGTGGTGAGCCCAGCCGGGTTTAATGGTCAGAAATGATGTGGTCAGGGTGATGCAGCGTGGTAGTTTATGTGGTCAGGTTGATGGCAACGTGTGGTCGGGGCAGTGGTCGGAATGATGCGACATGGTCAGGGTGGCGTGGTCAACTGATGGCGTGGTCAGTGGTCAGGTGTGTGGTCGGAGTTCATGGTCAGAGTTGATGGTCGGGTTGATGTGGCAGGTGTGGTCGAGTTAATGGTGGAAGTTGTGTGGTCAGGTGTGGAGTCAGGTGATGCGACATGTAGGCCGCCCAGTGTAGGTCAGGTGTAGTGGTCAGTTGTAGTGCGTCAGGGTGTGCTGGTCCAGGTGTGTGGTCAGGGTGATATGGTCAGAATGGTGACGGTCAGGTTTGGTGTGGCCCAGGTTGATATGGTCAGAATGATGTGGTCGGGTTGATATGACGACGTGGTCGGGGTGTGGTATGTGGGTCAGAGTTGATGTGGTCGTGATGGCGAAACATGGTCGCAGTGTGAGTCGTTGATAGTCGGGTCGCCCGAGTAGTGAGTCGTAGTCAGTTAGTCAGGAGGCGATGTGGTCAGTGTGTAGTCGCCATGTGAGTCATGTGTAGTCAGGTTGATGCGACATGAGCTTCAGGTCGATGCCAACATGTAGTCAGTAGTGGCTCAGGCCAGATGTGACAAAGTGGATACGACATGTGGCGAATTGATATGCAACATGTGGCTCCAGTTGTCGTGACATGAATGGTGAGGCATTGTGTGGTCAGAGTTTGATGCAGACATGTAGATTTGAGGGCTGATGTGGTCAAGGTTGATGCGACATGGTGAAGTTTGAGGTTGATGGTCAGGGTGATAGCGGCTTAAGTAGTCGTGTGTAGTTCGCGATGTGGTCGCGCAGTGGTCGCGATGCTTGGTCGAGAAAGTCGTGTGCTGGCACAGGTCAGAATGATAGCGGTCGGGAAATTTAGTGTCAGAGATGATACTTGAAGCATGTGAGTAGTTGTGTAGTCAGGAGATGATGTGACAGCGTGGTCGATTGTGTAGTCAGGAGATGGCAACATGGTCAGAGATGATAGTCAGGGCCCAGTAAGTCAATATGATAACGACATGCAGTCATGGTGGGTCATGTAGTCGTGATGACGGCATGAGTGCGCAATGTAGTCAGGGTGATGTGCAGCTTAGGCTCAAGGCCAATGTGCGACATGTAGTACAGGTGTCTTGGTCAGGTTAATGTGTGGTCTGGAGGTTGTGTGGTCAGAGTAGGATGTGGTCAGTGGATGACGGTCAGGTGGATGTGTGGTCAGGTAGATGTGGTCAGAGTGGATGTGACATGTGGTCGGGGTGCAGTGTGGTATAGGGCAAGTGTGTGTCAGTCGAGTGTGACATGGTCAAAGTCGATAGTGGAATGTGTGATGAGTCGAGGTGACATGAGTCAGAAGTGATAGTGACATGTGGTGGGGTGCGTGGTCAGGTTAGTGATAGCAGCATGTGTCAGTGGGTGTGTTGTCATGTGGTAATGTAGTCCAGGTAGTAGTGGTCAGGGTAGATGGTCGGGGTAGATGTGGTCATGTGGTCGGGTTGATGGCAGACGCTGTGGTCAGGTTGGCGTGCAGTTAATGTGGGTCGGGTTAGTAGCGTTGGTGGTCAGAGGCATTAGATGGTCGACTGATAGCGAGTCAGTTTGATGTGACATGGTAGGTGTGCCAGGTGTGATGGTGACAGTATGTAGTCAGGTTGTGTGGTCAGGTGTGGTCAGGGTATTATGGTGAGGCAAGTTATTGGTCGGAGATTTGGTGGCAGCCGTGCATTCAGGGTGAAATGATGTGGGTCAGGGTTGATGGTCAGCGTGTGGTCAGGGTGATGTGGTCATGGTGGTCGGTTGATGTGACATGTGGTAGGGGTGATGTGAGTCAGGTTTGATGTGACAAGTAGTCAGGCTTTGATAGTCATGTGGTCAGTGGTCAGGTCAGTGTGATGGTCAGAGGTGATGTGATCAGAATGATGGCAGGGTGAGTTGATGTGACATGGTCGGGTTGATGTGGTCAGGTATGTGGTCAAGTTAGTGGTCAGGCTGATGTGGTCGAGGTTGGTGTAGTGGAAATGATATGACATGGCAGATCAGGTTTGATAGTCAGGAGATGGTGACAGGTGGGTGAGGTCAGTGGCAGGTCGGGTTGATGCTTGAGATGTGGTCAGTTTGAATGTGGTCAGGGGTGGTGTGGCCGGGGTGGTGTGGTCAGGTCGCATGTGGTCATGTGGTCAGGTTGAATGTGACATGTGAGTTTGATGTGACATGGATCGAGGATTTGTGGTCAGAGTGGATGTGGTCAGGTGGACAAGTGGATGGTCAGAGTTGATGTGACATGTGGTCAGGTTGATGTTAATTCAGAGATGATGGCGGCATGGTCGGAATTTGATGTGGTCAGAGATGATGGCGACATGTGGTCAGGTTGCTGTGAGTCAGAGTAATGCTGACATGTAGGCTTCAGAATTGCTTGTGGAAGTCAAATGGAAAATGCCAACATATGGTCAAATTGCTTATCGTCAAATAATGCTTATGTCAAGTAGCAATATAGTCAAATTCAATGTAACATATGGCTCAGGGTAATGTAGGTCAAGTTGTGTAACATATGGTCAAGTAATGTAACATATGAAATCATATTATTAAACTTATAGATCAGAGGCCAATGTAAGCTTATATGGCTCAAATTTAATGTAACATATGAGTCAGGGTAATGTCGTCAAGTGCTGACATTGATCGGAATTTGATATGACATGCGGTCGGGGTGGTGTGACATGGTCAGGTTAGTGTGTCGGGGTGATGTGGTGCAGGCTGAGTAGTCAATTGATATGACATGTAGTCGGGTTGATGTAGTCAGGGTGATGTGAGTCGAGTTTGTGATGAGTCAGAGTTGTGTGGTCAGGTTGTGTGGTCAGTGATCTGGTCAGAGTTGGTGGCAGTCAGGGTCTGGGTGGCCGGGTTGTGTGGTCAGGGTGGTACAACATGTGGTCAGTTGATGTGACATGGTCAGGGTGATGCGCATGTGGAAATCAGGGTTTGATGTGACATGTAGTCAGGGTAATGATGACGTACGTATTTGAAATGCTGACATAGTGAGTCAGGTTGATAAGCGACATGTGGTCAGGTGTGATAACCTGTAGTCAGGTTGATGTGGTCAGGGTAGATGTGGTGCAGACATGATGGTCAGTGTCGGACATATGGTGGCTGGCTGACATGGTCAGATATTGTAGTCAAGCTGATATGGTCAAGGTAGATGCGAGGTATGATGGTCAGGAAGCGAGATGTGGTCAGGATGATGTGACATGTGGCCGGGTTGATGTGGTCAGGATGATGTGACATGTGGTGCGGGGTCAGCTGGTCAGGGTGATGTGACATGTGGTCAGGTGATATTAGTCAGGTTTGATGCGAGCATGAGTCGAAGTAATGTAGTCGGAATTTGTGTAGTGGGTTTGATGGTCAGGAGTGATGGTCAGGGTGATGGTCAGGGTGATGT
>NW_024609529.1:0-27500 GCF_018296145.1 Oncorhynchus tshawytscha
CATCCCTCTATACCAGTAGAGGGGACTCCATCCCTCTATACCAGTAGAGGGGACTCCATCCCTCTATACCAGTTACAGTAGAGGGACTCCATCCCTCTATACCAGTGACAGAGGGGACTCCATCCCTCTATACCAGTAGAGGTTACTCCATCCCTCTATACCAGTAGAGGGACTCCATCCTCTATACCATCCCATCCTCTATACCAGTAGAGGTGACTCCATCCCTCCATCCCTCTATACCAGTAGAGGGGACTCCATCCTCTATACCAGTAGAGGTTACTCCATCCTCTATACCAGTAGAGGGGACTCCATCCCTCTATACCAGTAGAGGGACTCCATCCCTCTATACCAGTAGAGGGACTCCATCCCTCTATACCAGTACCAGTAGAGGGGACTCCATCCCTCTATACCAGTAGAGGGGACTCCATCCCTCTATACCAGTAGAGTGACTCCATCCCTCTATACCAGTGGGGACTCCATCCCTCTATACCATCCTCTATACCAGAGAGGGACTCCATCCCTCTATACCAGTAGAGACTCCATCCCTCTATACCAGTAGAGGTGACTCCAGTAGAGGGGATCCATCCCTCTATACCAGTGACAGTAGAGAGGGGACTCCATCCCTCTATACCAGTAGAGGGGACTCCATCCCTCTATACCAGTGACTCCATCCCTCTATACCAGTAGGGACTCCATCCCTCTATACCAGTAGTAGAGGGGACTCCATCCCTCTATACCAGCAGACTCCATCCCTCTATACCAGACAGAGGGGACTCCATCCCTCTATACCAGTAGAGGGGACTCCAGTAGAGGGACTCCATCCCTCTATACCAGTAGAGGGGACTCCATCCCTCTATACCAGTAGAGGGACTCCATCCCTCTATACCAGTAGAGGGACTCCATCCCTCTATACCAGTAGAGGGGACTCCATCCCTCTATACCAGTAGAGGGACTCCATCCCTCTATACCATAGAGGGGACTCCATCCCTCTATACCAGTAGAGGGACTCCATCCCTCTATACCAGTAGAGGTGACTCCATCCCTCTATACCAGTAGAGGGGACTCCATCCCTCTATACCAGTAGAGGGGACTCCATCCCTCTATACCAGTAGAGGGACTCCATCCCTCTATACCAGTAGAGGTGACTCCATCCCTCTATACCAGTAGAGTGACTCCATCCCTCTATACCAGTAGAGGGGACTCCATCCCTCTATACCAGTAGAGGGGACTCCATCCCTCTATACCAGTAGAGGGACTCCATCCCTCTATACCAGTAGGGACTCCATCCCTCTATACCAGTAGAGGGTGGGGACTCCATCCCTCTATACCAGTACCAGTAGAGGGACTCCATCCCTCTATACCAGTAGAGGGACTCCATCCCTCTATACCAGTAGAGGGACTCCATCCCCTCTATACCACCAGTGACAGTAGAGGGACTCCATCCCTCTATACCAGTAGAGGGACTCCATCCCTCTATACCAGTAGAGGTGACTCCATCCCTCTATACCAGTAGAGGGGACTCCATCCCTCTATACCAGTAGAGGGACTCCATCCCTCTATACCAGTAGAGGTGACTCCATCCCTCTATACCAGTAGAGGTGACTCCATCCTCTATACCCAGTAGGGGCTCCATCCCTCTATACCAGTAGAGGGGACTCCATCCCTCTATACCAGTAGAGGGGACTCCATCCCTCTATACCAGTAGAGGGACTCCATCCCTCTATACCAGTCCAGTACCAGAGGGGACTCCATCCCTCTATACCAGTAGAGGTGACTCCATCCCTCTATACCAGTAGAGGGGACTCCATCCCTCTATACCAGTAGAGGTGACTCCATCCCTCTATACCAGTGACAGTAGAGGGACTCCATCCCTCTATACCAGTAGAGGTGACTCCATCCCTCTATACCAGTAGAGGGGACTCCATCCCTCTATACCAGTAGAGGTGACTCCATCCCTCTATACCAGTAGAGGTGACTCCATCCCTCTATACCCAGGGTATACAGTAGAGGGACTCCATCCCTCTATACCAGTAGAGGTGACTCCATCCCTCTATACCAGTAGAGGTGACTCCATCCCTCTATACCAGTGACAGTAGAGGGGACTCCATCCCTCTATACCAGTAGAGGTGACTCCATCCCCTCTATACCAGTGACAGGACTCCATCCCTCTATACCAGTAGAGGTGACTCCATCCTCTCATACCAGTAGAGGTGACTCCATCCCTCTATACCAGTAGAGGGACTCCATCCCTCTATACCAGTAGAGGTGACTCCATCCCTCTATACCAGTAGAGGTGACTCCATCCTCTATACCAGTAGAGGTGACTCCATCCCTCTATACCAGTGACAGTAGAGGTGGCTCCATCCCTCTATACCAGACTCCATCCCTCTATACCAGTAGAGGGGACTCCATCCCTCTATACCAGTTACAGTAGAGGGGACTCCATCCCTCTATACCAGTCACAGTAGAGGGACTCCATCCCTCTATACCAGACAGAGGTGACTCCATCCCTCTATACCCAGTAGAGGGGACTCCATCCCTCTATACCAGTAGAGGTGACTCCATCCCTCTATACCAGTGACAGAGAGAGGGACTCCATCCCTCTATACCAGTAGAGGTGACTCCATCCCTCTATACCAGTAGAGGGACTCCATCCCTCTATACCAGTAGAGGTGACTCCATCCCTCTATACCAGTAGAGGTGACTCCATCCCTCTATACCAGCTCCATCCCTCTATACCAGTGACAGTAGAGGGGACTCCATCCCTCTATACCAGTAGAGGTGACTCCATCCCTCTATACCAGTAGAGGTGACTCCATCCCTCTATACCAGTGACAGTAGAGGGGACTCCATCCCTCTATACCAGTAGAGGTGACTCCATCCCTCTATACCAGTGACAGCAGAGGGGTGACTCCATCCCTCTATACCAGTAGAGGTGACTCCATCCCTCTATACCAGTAGAGGTGACTCCATCCCTCTATACCAGTAGAGGTGACTCCATCCCTCTATACCAGTAGAGGTGACTCCATCCCTCTATACCAGTAGAGGGGACTCCATCCCTCTATACCAGTAGAGGTGACTCCATCCCTCTATACCAGTAGAGGGGGACTCCATCCCTCTATACCAGTAGAGGTGACTCCATCCCTCTATACCAGTAGAGGGGACTCCATCCCTCTATACCAGTAGAGGGACTCCATCCCTCTATAGTAGAGGGGACTCCATCCCTCTATACCAGTAGAGGTGACTCCATCCCTCTATACCAGTCCATCCTCTATACCAGTAGAGGTGACTCCATCCCTTTATACCAGTAGAGGTGACTCCATCCCTCTATACCAGTAGAGGTGACTCCATCCCTCTATACCAGTGACAGTAGAGGGACTCCATCCCTCTATACCAGTAGAGGGTGACTCCATCCCTCTATACCAGTAGAGGGACTCCATCCCTCTATACCAGTAGAGGTGACTCCATCCTCTATACCAGTGACAGTAGAGGTGACTCCATCCCTCTATACCAGTAGAGGTGACTCCATCCCTCTATACCAGTAGAGGGGACTCCATCTATACCAGTCTATACCAGTAGAGGGACTCCATCCCTCTATACCAGTAGAGGTGACTCCATCCCTCTATACCAGTGACAGTAGAGGGGACTCCATCCCTCTATACCAGTAGAGGTGACTCCATCCCTCTATACCAGTGACCTCTATACCAGAGGGGACTCCATCCTCTATACCAGTAGAGGTGATCCTCTACAGTAGAGGGATCCCCTCTATACCAGTAGAGGTGACTCCATCCCTCTATACCAGTAGAGGTGACTCCATCCTCTATACAGCAGAGGGTGACTCCATCCCTCTATACCAGTAGAGGGGACTCCATCCCTCTATACCAGACAGAGGGGACTCCATCCCTCTATACCAGTAGAGGGGACTCCATCCCTCTATACCAGTAGAGGTGACTCCATCCCTCTATACCAGTAGAGGTGACTCCATCCCTCTATACCAGTGACAGTAGAGGGGACTCCATCCCTCTATACCAGTAGAGGGGACTCCATCCTCTATACCAGTACCAGCAGAGGGACTCCATCCCTCTATACCAGTGACATCCCTCTATACCAGGGGACTCCATCCCTCTATACCAG
This sequence comes from Oncorhynchus tshawytscha, assembly GCF_018296145.1. Taxonomy (NCBI): domain Eukaryota; kingdom Metazoa; phylum Chordata; class Actinopteri; order Salmoniformes; family Salmonidae; genus Oncorhynchus; species Oncorhynchus tshawytscha. The sequence continues at coordinate 4,135 of NW_024609529.1, forward strand.
TGACAGTAGTAGGGGACTCCAGGTAGACTCCATCCCTCTATACCAGTGACAGTAGAGGTGACTCCATCCCTCTATACCAGTGACATCCCTCTATACCAGGGACTCCATCCCTCTATACCAGTGACAGTAGAGGGGACTCCATCCCTCTATACCAGTAGAGGTGACTCCATCCCTCTATACCAGTAGAGGGGACTCCATCCCTCTATACCAGTAGAGGGACTCCATCCCTCTATACCAGTGACAGAGGGGACTCCATCCCTCTATACCAATGACACCAGAGGGGACTCCATCCCTCTATACCAGTAGAGGGACTCCATCCCTCTATACCAGTAGAGGTGACTCCATCCCTCTATACCAGTAGAGGGACTCCATCCCTCTATACCAGTAGAGGTGACTCCATCCCTCTATACCAGTAGAGGGACTCCATCCCTCTATACCAGTAGAAGTGACTCCATCCCTCTATACCAGTAGAGGTGACTCCATCCCTCTATACCAGTAGAGGTGACTCCATCCCTCTATACCAGTAGAGGGACTCCATCCCTCTATACCAGTAGAGGTGACTCCATCCCTCTATACCAGTAGAGGGGACTCCATCCCTCTATACCAGTAGTAGGTGACTCCATCCCTCTATACCAGTAGAGGTGACTCCATCCCTCTATACCAGTGACAGTAGAGGTGACTCCATCCCTCTATACCAGTAGAGGGGACTCCATCCCTCTATACCAGTTTTAGTAGAGTGACTCCATCCCTCTATACCAGTGACAGTAGAGGGACTCCATCCCTCTATACCAGTAGAGGTGACTCCATCCCTCTATACCAGTGACAGTAGTGGGACTCCATCCCTCTATACCAGTAGAGGTGACTCCATCCCTCTATACCAGTGACAGTAGAGGTGACTCCATCCCTCTATACCAGTAGTGGGGACTCCATCCCTCTATACCAGTTACAGTAGAGGGGACTCCATCCCTCTATACCAGTCACAGTAGAGGGACTCCATCCCTCTATACCAGTAGAGGTGACTCCATCCCTCTATACCAGTGACAGTAGAGGGACTCCATCCCTCTATACCAGTAGAGGTGAATCCATCCCTCTATACCAGTGACAGTAGAGGGACTCCATCCCTCTATACCAGTAGGGGTGACTCCATCCCTCTATACCAGTAGAGGGAGTCCATCCCTCTATACCAGTAGAGGTGACTCCATCCCTCTATACCAGTAGAGGTGACTCCATCCCTCCATCCCTCTATCCCAGTGACAGTAGAGTGGACTCCATCCCTCTATACCAGTAGAGGTGACTCCATCCCTCTATACCAGTAGAGGTGACTCCATCCCTCTATACCAGTGACAGTAGAGGGGACTCCATCCCTCTATACCAGTAGAGGTGACTCCATCCCTCTATACCAGTGACAGCAGAGGGGTGACACCATCCATCCTCTATACCAGTAGAGGTGACTACATCCCTCTATACCAGTAGAGGTGACTCCATCCTCTATACCAGTAGAGGGACTCCATCCCTCTATACCAGTAGAGGTGACTCCATCCCTCTATACCAGTAGAGGTGACTCCATCCCTCTATACCAGTAGAGGGGACTCCATCCCTCTATACCAGTGACAGTAGAGGTGGCTCCATCCCTCTATACCAGTAGTGGGGACTCCATCCCTCTATACCAGTTACAGTAGAGGGGACTCCATCCCTCTATACCAGTCACAGTAGAGGGACTCCATCCCTCTATACCAGTAGAGGTGACTCCATCCCTCTATACCAGTGACAGTAGAGGGGACTCCATCCCTCTATACCAGTAGAGGTGACTCCATCCCTCTATACCAGTGACAGTAGAGTAGACTCCATCCCTCTATACCAGTAGGGGTGACTCCATCTCTTTATACCAGTAGAGGGAGTCCATCCCTCTATACCAGTAGAGGTGACTCCATCCCTCTATACCAGTAGAGGTGACTCCATCCCTCTATACCAGTGACAGTAGAGTGGACTCCATCCCTCTATACCAGTAGAGGTGACTCCATCCCTCTATACCAGTAGAGGTGACTCCATCCCTCTTACAGTGACAGTAGAGGGGACTCCATCCCTCTATACCAGTAGAGGTGACTCCATCCCTCTATACCAGTGACAGCAGAGGGGTGACTCCATCCCTCTATACCAGTAGATGTGACTCCATCCTCTATACCAGTAGAGGTGACTCCATCTCTCTATACCAGTAGAGGTGACTCCATCCCTCTATACCAGTAGAGGTGACTCCATCCCTCTATACCAGTATAGGGACTCCATCCCTCTATACCAGTAGAGGTGACTCCATCCCCTCTATACCAGTAGAGGGGACTCCATCCCTCTATACCAGTAGAGGTGACTCCATCCCTCTATACCAGTTACAGTAGAGGGGACTCCATCCCTCTGTACCAGTTACAAGAGGGGACTCCATCCCTCTATACCAGTAGAGGTGACTCCATCCCTCTATACCAGTAGAGGGGAGTCCATCCATCTATACCAATAGAGGTGACTCCATCCCTTTATACCAATAGAGGTGACTCCATCCCTCTATACAATAGAGGTGGCTCCATCCCTCTATCCCAGTGACAGTAGAGTGGACTCCATCCATCTATACCAGTAGTAGGGTGACTCCATCCCTCTATACCAGTAGAGGGGACTCCATCCCTCTATACCAGTAGAGGTGACTCCATCCTCTATACCAGTGACAGTAGAGGTGACTCCATCCCTCTATACCAGTAGAGGTGACTCCATCCCTCTATACCAGTAGAGGGGAGTCCATCCTCTATACCAGTAGAGGGGACTCCATCCCTCTATACCAATAGAGGTGACTCCATCCCTCTATACCAGTAGAGGTGACTCCATCCCTCTATACCAGTGACAGTAGAGGGACTCCATCCCTCTATACCAGAAGAGGTGACTCCATCCCTCTATACCAGTGACAGCAGAGGGGTGACTCCATCCCTCTATACCAGTAGATGTGACTACATCCCTCTATACCAGTAGAGGTGACTCCATCCCTCTATACCAGTGACAGCAGAGGGGTGACTCCATCCCTCTATACCAGTAGAGGGGACTCCATCCCTCTATACCAGTAGAGGGACTCCATCCCTCTATACCAGTAGAGGGACTCCATCCCTCTATACCAGTAGAGGTGACTCCATCCCTCTATACCAGTAGAGGGGACTCCATCCCTCTATACCAGTGACAGTATAGGGGACTCCATCCTCTATACCAGAGGGACTCCATTCCTCTATACCAGTAGAGGGGACTCCATCCCTCTAGACCAGTGACAGTATAGGGGACTCCATCCCTCTATACCAATGACAGACATAGGGGACTCCATCCCTCTATACCAGTAGAGGGGACTCCATCCCTCTATACCTGTGACAGTAGTGGTGACTCCATCCCTCTATACCAGTGACAGTAGCGGTGACTCCATCCCTCTATACCAGTGACAGTAGAGGGGACTCCATCCCTCTATACCAGTAGAGGTGACTCCATCCTCTAATACCAGTAGAGGGGACTCCATCCCTCTATACCAGTAGAGGAGACTCCATCCCTCTAGACCAGTGACCAGTATAGGGGACTCCATCCCTCTATACCAATGACAGTATAGTAGGGGACTCCATCCCTCTATACCAGTAGAGGGGACTCCATCCCTCTATACCAGTAGAAGTGACTCCATCCCTCTATACCAGTGACAGAGGACTCCATCCCTCTATACCAGTAGAGGTGACTCCATCCCTCTATACCAGTAGAGGTGACTCCATTCCTCTATACCAGTATACCAGAGAGGGACTCCATCCCTCTATACCAGTAGAGGTGACTCCAACCCTCTATACCAGTAGAGGTGACTCCATCCCTCTATACCAGTAGAGGTGACTCCATCCCTCTATACCAGACAGAGGGGACTCCATCCCTCTATACCAGTAGAGGTGACTCCATCCTCTATACCAGTGACAGAGGGGACTCCATCCCTCTATCTAGGTGACTCCATCCCTCTATACCAGTAGAGGTGACTCCATCCCTCTATACAGTGACAGTAGAGGGTGACTCCAGAGGGACTCCATCCCTCTATACCAGTAGAGGGGACTCCATCCCTCTATACCAGTTTTAGTAGAGTTGACTCCATCCCTCTATACCAGTGACAGTAGAGGTGACTCCATCCCTCTATACCAGTAGAGGTGACTCCATCCCTCTATACCAGTTACAGTAGATGGGACTCCATCCTCTATACCAGTAGAGGTGACTCCATCCCTCTATACCAGTCCAGTAGAGGGGAGTCCATCCCTCTATGCCAGTAGAGGTGACTCCATCCCTCTATACCAGTGACAGAGGTGACTCCATCCCTCTATACCAGTAGAGGTGACTCCATCCCTCTATACCAGTAGAGGTGACTCCATCCCTCTATACCAGTAGAGGTGACTCCATCCCTCTATACCAGTAGAGGTGACTCCATCCCTCTATACCAGTAGAGGTGGCTCCATCCTCTAGTGACCAGTAGAGGTGACTCCATCCCTCTATACCAGTAGAGGTGACTCCATCCTCTATACCAGTAGATGTGACTCCATCCCTCTATACCAGTAGAGGTGACTCCATCCTCTATACCAGTAGAGGTGACTCCATCCCTCTATACCAGTAGAGGTGACTCCATCCCTCTATACCAGTAGAGGTGACTCCATCCTCTACCTAGTGACCAGTAGAGGTGACTCCATCCCTCTATACCAATAGAGGTGACTCCATCCCTCTATCCCAGTGACAGTAGAGTGGACTCCATCCCTCTATACCAGTAGAGGTGACTCCATCCCTCTATACCAAGTAGAGGTGACTCCATCCCTCTATACCAGTGACAGTAGAGGGGACTCCATCCCTCTATACCAGTAGAGGTGACTCCATCCCTCTATACCAGTGACAGTAGTGGTGACTCCATCCCTCTATACCAGTAGAGGTGACTCCATCCCTCTATACCAGTGACAGTAGGGGACTCCATCCCTCTATACCAGTAGAGGTGACTCCATCCCTCTATACCAGTGACAGTAGAGGGGACTCCATCCCTCTATACCAGTAGAGGTGACTCCATCCCTCTATACCAGTGACAGTAGAGGGACTCCATCCCTCTATACCAGTAGATGTGACAGTAGAGGGACTCCATCCTCTATACCAGTAGAGGTGACTCCATCCCTCTATACCAGTGACAGTAGTGGTGACTCCATCCCTCTATACCAGTAGAGGTGACTCCATCCCTCTATACCAGTCACAGTAGAGGGACTCCATCCCTCTATACCAGTAGAGGTGACTCCATCCCTCTATACCAGTGACAGTAGTGGTGACTCCATCACTCTATACCAGTAGAGGTGACTCCATCCCTCTATACCAGTGACAGTAGAGGGACTCCATCCCTCTATACCAGTAGTGGTGACTCCATCCCTCTATACCAGTAGAGGTGACTCCATCCCTCTATACCAGTCACAGTAGAGGGGACTCCATACCTCTATACCAGTAGAGGTGACTCCATCCCTCTATACCAGTGACAGTAGTGGTGACTCCATCCTCTATACCAGTAGAGGTGACTCCATCCCTCTATACCAGTGACAGTAGAGGGGTCTCCATCCCTCTATACCAGTAGATGTGACTCCATCCCTCTATACCAGTAGAGGTGACTCGATCCCTCCATACCAGTAGAGGTGACTCCATCCCTCTATACCAGTAGAGGTGACTCCATCCCTCTATACCAGTAGAGGTGACTCCATCCCTCTATACCAGTAGAGGTGACTCCATCCCTCTATACCAGTAGAGGGGACTCCATCCCTCTATACAGTAGAGGGGACTCCATCCCTCTATACCAGTAGAGGTGACTCCATCCCTCTATACCAGTAGAGGTGACTCCATCCCTCTATACCAGTGACAGTAGAGGTGGCTCCATCCCTCTATAGCAGTAGTGGGGACTCCATCCCTCTATACCAGTTACAGTAGAGGGGACTCCATCCCTCTATACCAGTCACAGTAGAGGGGACTCCATCCCTCTATACCAGTAGAGGTGACTCCATCCCTCTATACCAGTGACAGTAGAGGGGACTCCATACCTCTATACCAGTAGAGGTGAATCCATCACTCTATCCCAGTGACAGTAGAGTGGACTCCATCCCTCTATACCAGTAGGGGTGACTCCATCTCTCTATACCAGTAGAGGGGAGTCCATCCTCTCTACCAGTAGAGGTGACTCCATCCCTCTATACCAATAGAGGTGGCTCCATCCCTCTATCCCAGTGACAGTAGAGTGGACTCCATCCCTCTATACCAGTAGAGGTGACTCCATCCCTCTATACCAGTAGAGGTGACTCCATCCTCTTTACCAGTGACAGTAGAGGGACTCCATCCCTCTATACCAGTAGAGGTGACTCCATCCCTCTATACCAGTGACAGCAGAGGGGTGACACCATATCTCTATACCAGTAGATGTGACTACATCCCTCTATACCAGTAGAGGTGACTCCATCTCTCTATACCAGTAGAGGTGACTACATCCTCTATACCAGTAGAGGTGACTCCATCCTCTATACCAGTAGAGGTGACTCCATCCCTCTATACCAGTAGAGGGGACTCCATTCCTCTATACCAGTGACAGTAGAGGTGGCTCCATCCCTCTATAGCAGTAGTGGGGACTCCATCCCTCTATACCAGTTACAGTAGAGGGGACTCCATCCCTCTATACCAGTCACAGTAGAGGGGACTCCATCCCTCTATACCAGTAGAGGTGACTCCATCCCTCTATACCAGTGACAGTAGAGGGACTCCATACCTCTATACCAGTAGAGGTGACTCCATCCCTCTATCCCAGTGACAGTAGAGTAGACTCCATCCCTCTATACCAGTAGGGGTGACTCCATCTCTTTATACCAGTAGAGGGGAGTCCATCCTCTCTACCAGTAGAGGTGACTCCATCCCTCTATACCAATAGAGGTGGCTCCATCCCTCTATCCCAGTGACAGTAGAGTGGACTCCATCCCTCTATACCAGTAGAGGTGACTCCATCCCTCTATACCAGTAGAGGTGACTCCATCCCTCTTTACCAGTGACAGTAGAGGGGACTCCATCCCTCTATACCAGTAGAGGTGACTCCATCCCTCTATACCAGTGACAGCAGAGGGGTGACACCATATCTCTATACCAGTAGATGTGACTACATCCCTCTATACCAGTAGAGGTGACTCCATCTCTCTATACCAGTAGAGGTGACTACATCCCTCTATACCAGTAGAGGTGACTCCATCTCTCTATACCAGTATAGGGACTCATCCCTCTATACCAGTAGAGGTGACTCCATCCCTCTATACCAGTAGAGGGGACTCCATCCCTCTATACCAGTAGAGGTGACTCCATCCCTCTATACCAGTTACAGTAGAGGGGACTCTATCCCTCTGTACCAGTTACAAGAGGGGACTCCATCCCTCTATACCAGTAGAGGTGACTCCATCCCTCTATACAAGTAGAGGGAGTCCATCCATCTATACCAATAGAGGTGACTCCATCCCTTTATACCAATAGAGGTGACTCCATCCCTCTATACAATAGAGGTGGCTCCACCCCTCTATCCCAGTGACAGTAGAGTGGACTCCATCCATCTGTACCAGTAGGGGTGACTCCATATCTCTATACCAGTAGAGGGGACTCCATCCCTCTATACCAGTAGAGGTGACTCCCAGCCTCTATACCAGTGACAGTAGAGGTGACTCCATCCCTCTATACCAGTAGAGGTGACTCTATCCCTCTATACCAGTAGAGGGGAGTCCATCCCTCTATACCAGTAGAGGGGAATCCATCCTCTATACCAATAGAGGTGACTCCATCCCTCTATACCAGTGGAGGTGACTCCATCCCTCTATACCAGTGACAGTAGAGGGACTCCATCCCTCTATACCAGAAGAGGTGACTCCATCCCTCTATACCAGTGACAGCAGAGGGGTGACTCCATATCTCTATACCAGTAGATGTGACTACATCCCTCTATACCAGTAGAGGTGACTCCATCCCTCTATACCAGTGACAGCAGAGGGGTGACTCCATATCTCTATACCAGTAGAGGGGACTCCATCCCTCTATACCAGTAGAGGGGACTCCATCCCTCTATACCAGTAGAGGGACTCCATCCCTCTATACCAGTAGAGGTGACTCCATCCCTCTATACCAGTAGAGGGGACTCCATCCCTCTAGACCAGTGACAGTATAGGGGACTCCATCCCTCTATACCAGTAGAGGGGACTCCATTCCTCTATACCAGTAGAGGGGACTCCATCCCTCTAGACCAGTGACAGTATAGGGGACTCCATCCCTCTATACCAATGACAGTATAGGGACTCCATCCCTCTATACCACTAGAGGGGACTCCATCCCTCTATACCTGTGACAGTAGTGGTGGCTCCATCCCTCTATACCAGTGACAGTAGCGGTAACTCCATCCCTCTATACCAGTGACAGTAGAGGGATTCCATCCCTCTATACCAGTAGAGGTGACTCCATCCTCAATACGAGTAGAGGGGACTCCATCCCTCTATACCAGTAGAGGAGACTCCATCCCTCTAGACCAGTGACAATATAGGGGACTCCATCCCTCTATACCAATGACAGTATAGGGGACTCCATCCCTCTATACCACTAGAGGGGACTCCATCCCTCTATACCAGTAGAAGTGACTCCATCCCTCTATACCAGTAGAGGGGACTCCAAACCTCTATACCAGTAGAGGTGACTCCATTCCTCTATACCAGTAGAGGGGACTCCATCCCTCTATACCAGTAGAAGTGACTCCAACCCTCTATACCAGTAGAGGTGACTCCATCCTCTATACCAGTAGAGGTGACTCCATCCCTCTATACCAGTAGAGGGACTCCATCCCTCTATACCAGTAGAGGTGACTCCATCCTTCTATACCAGTAGAGGGGACTCCATCCCTCTATACCAGTATAGGTGACTCCATCCCTTATACCAGTAGAGGTGACTCCATCCCTCTATACCAGTGACAGTAGAGGTGGCTCCATCCCTCTATACCAGTAGAGGGGACTCCATCCCTCTATACCAGTTTTAGTAGAGTTGACTCCATCCCTCTATACCAGTGACAGTAGAGGTGGCTCCATCCCTCTATACCAGTAGAGGTTACTCCTATCCCTCTATACCAGTTACAGTAGATGGGACTCCATCCCTCTATACCAGTAGAGGTGACTCCATCCCTCTATACCAGTGACAGGGGAGTCCATCCCTCTATGCCAATAGAGGTGCTCCATCCCTCTACACCAGTAGAGGTGACTCCATCCCTCTATACCAGTAGAGGTGACTCCATTCCTCTATACCAGTAGAGGTGACTCCATCCTCTATACCAGTAGAGGTGACTCCATCCCTCTATACCAGTAGAGGTGGCTCCATCCCTCTATACCAGTAGAGGTGGCTCCATCCCTCTATACCAGTAGAGGTGACTCCATCCCTCTATACCAGTAGAGGTGACTCCATCCCTCTATACCAGTAGATGTGACTCCATCCCTCTATACCAGTAGAGGTGACTCCATCCCTCCATACCAGTAGAGGTGACTCCATCCCTCTATACCAGTAGAGGGGACTCCATCCCTCTATACCAGTAGAGGGACTCCATCCCTCTATACCAGTAGAGGTGACTCCATCCCTCTATACCAGTAGAGGTGACTCCATCCCTCTATACCAGTGACAGTAGAGGTGGACTCCATCCCTCTATACCAGTAGTGGGGACTCCATCCCTCTATACCAGTTACAGTAGAGGTGACTCCATCCCTCTATACCAGTAGAGGTGACTCCATCCCTCTATACCAGTGACAGTAGTGGTGACTCCATCCCTCTATACCAGTAGAGGGGACTCCATCCCTCTATACCAGTAGAGGGGACTCCATCCCTCTATACCAGTTACAGTTGTGGTGACTCCATCCCTCTATACCAGTGACAGTAGCGGTAACTCCATCCCTCTATACCAGTGACTATCCCTCTATACCAGTAGACAGGGATTCCATCCCTCTATACCAGTAGAGGTGACTCCATCCCTCAATACCAGTAGAGGGACTCCATCCCTCTATACCAGTAGAGGAGACTCCATCCCTCTAGACCAGTGACAGTAGAGGGACTCCATCCCTCTATACCAGTGACAGTAGAGGGACTCCATCCCTCTATACCAGTGACAGTAGAGTGGACTCCATCCCTCTATACCAGTGACAGTAGAGGGGATTCCATCCCTCTATACCAGTAGAGGTGACTCCATCCCTAAATACCAGTAGAGGGGACTCCATCCCTCTATACCAGTAGAGGTGACTCCATCCCTCTCTACCAGAGACAGTAGTGGTGACTCCATCCCTCTATACCAGTAGAGGGGACTCCATCCCTCTATACCAGTGACCAGTAGAGGGGATTCCATCCTCTATACCAGTAGAGGTGACTCCATCCCTCAATACCAGTAGAGGGGACTCCATCCCTCTATACCAGTGACAGTAGGGACTCCATCCCTCTATACCAGTGACAGTAGAGGGGACTCCATCCCTCTATACCAGTGACAGTAGAGGGGACTCCATCCCTCTATACCAGTGACAGTAGAGGGACTCCATCCCTCTATACCAGTAGAGGTGACTCCATCCCTCTATACCAGTAGAGGGGACTCCATCCCTCTATACCAGTTACAGTAGAGGGGACTCCATCCCTCTACACCAGTAGAGGTGACTCCATCCCTCTATACCAGTAGAGGGGACTCCATCCCTCTATACCAGTAGAGAGGGGACTCCATCCCTCTATACCAGTAGAGGTGACTCCATCCCTCTATACCAGTAGAGGGGACTCCATCCCTCTATACCAGTGACAGTGGTCATTAAGTGTTGTTCAGTACTGTTGTTACCAGGCTGCTCCATCCCTCTAAGGAGGTCTGTCAGATAGTATTAGAGGAGACGGAGAGGACTGATGGACTGTCACCTCTCTCCATCCTCTCTCTCTTCCCTTATCCCTCCCCCGTCTCTCACAGCACTTAAATAATACCAATGACTGACAGGTTGAATCTGAAACATCGGCTGATTGCTCCACTGCAGAGCGTAAATAAAACATACCAGCCATGGAGGAGCAGAGCAGCGATCTCTACCTATCCCCTGGTAGGTCAATAAGTTGCAGGAAACGGGTTGAAAACAAACACTGTGATGGTGAGAGCCTCCCTTCCGTAATGTTTGATCAAGTTGGTTTTGGATCAGCCAGGGTTTGTGTTTCTGTCTGAAGTCTGTTAGATACACCTGAGGACACCTGTCTCCTGTTGGTACGACTGTACCTAAATCTGACAGAATGATCATGGATGAATAAAACAGAGACGAGCGTCTAGAGAGAATCAAATGCTCCCAGAAATGGAAGAGCAAACAGAATGATTCCTGACTGCATTGTGGTCACGACAACATGATCTCCATTGAACGTTAAACCTCTTTCTTTACGGTCTTTATTAAGGCATCTCTCTATTGAAGAGAGACGGGATTGTGGTCAGGAGTGCAGTGATAGAAGTCTGAAGATTAAGCACTGAGCTGATACATAATCAATACTGTTCAGATCCTCAGAGCCTATTGGTCAATAACAGAGAACACCACTCAGTAGTAGAACACCTCTCAGTAGAACACCTCTCAGTAGTAGAACACCTCTCAGTAGAACACCTCTCAGTAGTAGAACACCTCTCAGTAGAACACCTCTCAGTAGTAGAACACCTCTCAGTAGAACACCTCTCAGTAGTAGAACACCTCTCAGTAGAACACCTCTCAGTAGTAGAACACCTCTCAGTAGAACACCTCTCAGTAGAACACCTCTCAGTAGTAGAACACCTCTCAGTAGATCACCTCTCAGTAGAACACCTCTCAGTAGTAGAACACCTCTCAGTAGTAGAACACCTCTCAGTAGAACACCTCTCAGTAGAACACCTCTCAGTAGAACACCTCTCAGTAGTAGAACACCTCTCAGTAGTAGAACACCTCTCAGTAGTAGAACACCTCTCAGTAGAACACCTCTCAGTAGTAGAACACCTCTCAGTAGAACACCTCTCAGTAGTAGAACACCTCTCAGTAGAACACCTCTCAGTAGTAGAACACCTCTCAGTAGTAGAACACCTCTCAGTAGAACACCTCTCAGTAGTAGAACACCTCTCAGTAGTAGAACACCTCTCAGTAGTAGAACACCTCTCAGTAGAACACCTCTCAGTAGAAAACCTCTCAGTAGATCACCTCTCAGTAGTAGAAAACCTCTCAGTAGTAGAACACCTCTCAGTAGATCACCTCTCAGTAGTAGAAACCCTCTCAGTAGAAACCCTCTCAGTAGAACACCTCTCTTTCCTGCAACGAGTGATCATATATAGGGAACAGGGAGGGCCCCTAGAGCCCACAGTACATTACATAGGGAATAGGGAGGGCTAGTAGAGCCCACAGTGCATTACATAGGGAATAGGGAGGGCCAGTAGAGCCCACAGTACATTACATAGGGAACAGGAAGGGCACGTAGAGCCCACAGTACATTACATAGGGAACAGGGAGAGCCAGTAGAGCCCACAGTACATTACATAGGGAACAGGGAGGGCCAGTAGAGCCCGCAGTATATTGAGTAGGGAACAGGGTGAGCCAGTAGAGCCCACAGTATATTGAGTTGGGAACAGGGAGGGCCAGTAGAGCCCACCGTATATTACATAGGGAATAGGGGGGACCAGTAGAGCATACAGTACATTACATAGGGAATAGGGAGGGCTAGTAGAGCATACAGTACATTACATAGGGAATAGGGAGGGCCAGTACACAGTACATTACATAGGGAATAGGGAGGGCTAGTAGAGCCCACAGTACATTGCATAGGGAATAGGGAGGGCCAGTACACAGTACATTACATAGGGAATAGGGAGGGCTAGTAGAGCCCACAGTACATTACATAGGGAATAGGGAGGGATAGTAGAGCCCACAGTACATTACATAGGGAATATGGGAGGGCTTTAAACAAGTAGAGCCCATACAGTATATTACATAGGGAATATGGGAGGGTTAGTATAGCCCACAGTACATTACATAGGGAATAGGGAGGGCCAGTACACAGTACATTACATAGGGAATAGGGAGGGGGAGCCCACAGGCTAGTAGAGCCCACAGTACATTACATAGGGAATAGGGAGGGCTAGTAGAGCCCACAGTACATTGCATAGGGAATAGGGAGGGCCAGTAGAGCCCACAGTACATTGCATAGGGAATAGGGAGGGCTAGTAGAGCCCACAGTACATTACATAGGGAATAGGGATGGCTAGTAGAGCCCACAGTACATTACATAGGGAATAGGGATGGCTAGTAGATTCCACAGTACATTACATACATGAAGGGAACATTTTGGCATTTGCTGTATGGTTGATGAGAAACTCCATATTGCAAATGTACGGTCCTGTACTAGTTTTCCGCAAATGTTTCTAAAATTCGCCGATGGCGGCAGGCCGTGCACCGGGGCCAGGTCGTCTGGGAAGTCATCGAATAAAGTCTCTCGGACATTCGGTTTCCGTTTTATAACATTTTCAAATTTTTGTCATTTTTCCTCTGTCCCGGTAAATACCACCAGAGGGCGAATGGAATCATATTGCAAACGTACAAAACATCACCAATCACGACGTGGCCTTTTCTCCTAAACGGAAAAGACTTCGAAGACGAAACTTGGTGAGCATAAGTTTGGCATAATGGGCAGTTGGCCCCTGAACAAGATGGCGTCGAGGCCTCAAAGCTTTTTTTAGTTATGACCATTTTCTTGCACCTCTCCTCCGGTCCTTACCCCTCCCACTCCACGAGGTACTGAAGGTCCCTCGCCCGACGCCTCAAATCCAGTTTGGAGCCCCCTCAATGTCCAGAGGGGGCAGAGGAACCTCCCGCACCTCAGACTCCTGGATCGGGCCAGTCAACCATGGCCTGAGGAGAGACACATGGAATGAGGGGTTAATAAGATGTAACCTGTAACTAACTCGTTCAGTCTCCTCAGGACTTTAAATGGCCCCACAAACAGTTCCTCTAGAGTTAGGATACTGGCCATTTCCCTTCCAGTTACTCTAGAGTTTAGATACTGTCCTTTACCCTGGCCAGTTACTCTAGAGTTTAGATACTGTCCTTTACCCTGGCCAGTTACTCTAGAGTTTAGATACTGTCCATTGTCCACTTCCTCACAAGCACCGACAGACTGAGTGGCCGGCCGTTGGATGACGGAGTCCCAACTCACAACTCAAAATGAGATTATTTCCCCAATAACTTAGTGTCCTGTGGTTTTTGAGTTGGGTGACGTTTTCTGTGTGCTCACTGCTCTGCTGTTCTTTTGCTAATGCACTGAGTGACAGCTAAGTGACTGAGTGACAACTAATGCACTGAGTGACAGAGAAGGTCTGCAATGGGCTGTTTGACAAGCACCTCTGGTCTTATTGAGGTTTTTAACATGGAAACATGCCAACACTCTCTGGCCCTGAGCTGCCATTCTACACACTGCCTCTGAGGACAGCACTGAAAATTGGTTTGGTATGCCTCATAGGAGGGAGAGGGAGAGAGAAAGAGAGAGAGGAAAGAGACACAGAGTCAGAGATAGGAGAGACAGAGAGAGGACAGAGAGAGGAGAGAGAGACAGAGGAGAGACAGAGAGAGGAGAGACAGATATAGGAGAGAGACAGAGAGAGAGAGAGAGAGTTAGAGAGAGAGAGTTAGAGAGAGAGAGAGAGAGGAGAGACAGAGAGAGGAGAGACAGATATAGAGACAGAGAGAGAGAGAGAGAGAGAGAGAGAGAGAGAGAGAGAGAGAGAGAGAGAGAGAGAGAGAGAGAGAGGGAGAGACAGAGGAGGAGAGACAGAGAGAGAGAGAGACAGAGAGACAGAGAGAGAGAGACAGAGAGAGAGAGAGAGAGAGAGAGAGAGAGAGAGAGGAGAGGAGAGACAGAGAGAGACAGAGAGAGAGAGACAGAGACAGAGAGAGACAGAGAGGAGAGACAGATATAGAGAGAGAGAGAGAGAGAGAGAGAGAGAGAGAGACAGAGAGAGAGAGAGAGAGAGAGAGAGAGAGGAGAGACAGAGATAGGAGAGAGAGAGGAGAGAGAGAGGAAAGACAGAGTCAGAGATAGGAGACAGAGAGAGGAGAGAGACAGTCAGATATAGGAGAGACAGAGAGATGAGAGAGGCAGACAGAGAGAGGAGAGACAGAGAGAGGAGAGAGACAGAGAGAGGAGAGAGACAGAGAGAGAGAGAGAGAGAGAGAGAGAGAAGAGAGAGAGAGAGAGAGAGAGAGAGAGACAGAGAGACAGAGAGAGAGAGAGAGAGAGAGAGAGATTAAAATTGCGGTTAAAATTGGCAAAAACACAAATTTCTTCACACAGGGTCGTGGGGTCAGACAGGGATGCAGCTTAAGCCCCACCCTCTTCAACATATATATCAACGAATTGGCGCGGGCACTAGAAAAGTCTGCAGCACCCGGCCTCACCCTACTAGAATCCGAAGTCAAATGTCTGCTGATGATCTGGTGCTTCTGTCACCAACCAAGGAGGGCCTACAGCAGCACCTAGATCTTATGCACAGATTCTGTCAGACCTGGGCCCTGACAGTAAATCAAAGTAAGACCAAAATAATGGTGTTCCAAAAAAGGTCCAGTCACCAGGACCACAAATACAAATTCCATCTAGACACTGTTGCCCTAGAGCACACAAAAAACTATACATACCTTGGCCTAAACATCAGCGCCACAGGTAACTTCCACAAAGCTGTGAACGATCTGAGAGACATGGCAAGAAGGAAAAGGAACTGTCTGTAAGTGTCAAAAGGAACATCAATTTCAACATACCAATTAGGATTTGGCTAAAAATACTTGAATCAGTCATAGAGCCCATTGCCCTTTATGGTTGTGAGGTCTGGGGTCCGCTCACCAACCAAGACTTCACAAAATGGGACAAACACCAAATTGAGACTCTGCACGCAGAATTCTGCAAAAATATTCTCCGTGTACAACGTAGAACACCAAATAATGCATGCAGAGCAGAATTAGGCCGATACCCACTAATTATCAAAATCCAGAAAATAGCCGTTAAATTCTATAACCACCTAAAAGGAAGCGATTCCCAAACCTTCCACAACAAAGCCATCACCTACAGAGAGATGAACCTGGAGAAGAGTCCCCTAAGCAAGCTGGTCCTGGGGCTCTGTTCACAAACACAAACACACCCTACAGAGCCCCAGGACAGCAGCACAATTAGAAAAAGATAATTACTTGACACATTGGAAAGAATTAACAAAAAAACAGAGCAAACTAGAATGCTATTTGGCCCTACACAGAGAGTACACAGCGGCAGAATACCTGACCACTGTGACTGACCCAAAATTAAGGAAAGCTTTGACTATGTACAGACTCACTGAGCATAGCCTTGCTATTGAGAAAGGCCGCCGTAGGCAGACATGGCTCTCAAGAGAAGACAGGGTATGTGCTCACTGCCCACAAAATTAGGTGGAAACTGAGCTGCACTTCCTAACCTCCTGCCAAATGTATGACCATATTAGAGAGACATATTTCCCTCAGATTACACAGATCCACAAAGAATTCGAAAACAAATCCAATTTTGAAAAACTCCCATATCTACTGGGTGAAATTCCACAGTCTGCCATCACAGCAGCAAGATTTGTGACCTGTTGCCACGAGAAAAGGGCAACCAGTGAAGAACACACAGCATTGTAAATACAACCCATATCTATGCTTATTTATTTTATCTTGTGTCCTTTACCATTTGTACATTGTTAAAACACTGTATATATATATATATATGTATATGACATTTGTAATGTCTTTATTGTTTTGAAACTTCTGTATGTGTGATGTTTACTGTTAATTTTTATTGTTTATTTCACTTTATATATTATCTACCTCACTTGCTTTGGCAATGTTAACACGTTTCCCATGCCAATAAAGCCCTTGAATTGAATTGAATTGAATTGAGAGAGAGAGAGAGAGAGAGAGAGAGAGAGAGAGAGAGAGCGAGAGAGAGAGGAGAGACAGAGAGAGGAGAGAGACAGAGAGGAGACAGAGACAGACAGAGAGGGAGAGAAAGAGAGTGAGAGAGAGAGAGAGAGAGTAGAAGCAGACTGTTACTGTAGTTAATATAAACTCAGCAACAAAAGGAACACCCCTTTTTCAGGACCCTGTCTTTCAAAGATAAATCCAAATAACTTCACAGATCTACATTGTAAAGGGTTTGAACACTGTTTCCCTGCTTGTTCAATGAACCAAAAACAATTCATGAACATGCACCTGTGGAACATTCGTTAAGACACTTACAGACGGTAGGCAATTGAGGTCACAGTTATGAAAACTTAGGACACTAAAGAGGCCTTTCTACTGACTCTGAAAAACACCAAAAGAACGACGCCCAGGGTCCCTGCTCATCTGCGTGATTGTGCCTTTGGCATGCTGCAAGGAGGCATGAGGACTGCAATAAATTGCAATGTTTGTACTGTGAGACGCCTAAGACAGCGCTACAGGGAGACAGGACGGACAGCTGATCATCCTCGCAGTGGCAGACCACATGTAACAACACCTGCACAGGATTGGTACATCCGAACATCATACTTGCTGGACAGGTACAGAATGGCAACAATAACTGCTCGAGTTACACCAGGAACGCACAATCACTCCATCAGTGCTCAGACTGTCCGCAATAGGCTGAGAGAGGCTGGACTGAGGGCTTGTAGGCCTGTTGTAAGGCAGGTCCTCACCAGACATCACCGGCAACAACATCGCCTATGGGCACAAACCCACCGTCGCTGGACCAGACAGGACTGGGAAAACGTGCTCTTTGCTGACGAGTTGCGGTTTTGTCTCACCAGGGGTGATAGTCGGATTCGGGTTTATCGTCGAAGGAATGAGCGTTACACCGAGGCCTGTAGTCTGGAGCGGGATCGATTTGGAGGTGGAGAGTCCATCATGGTTTGGGGTGGTGTCACAGCATCATCGGACTGAGCTTGTTGTCATTTCAGGCAATCTCAACGCTGTGCGTTACAGGGAAGACATCCTCCTCCCTCATGTGGTACCCTTCCTGCAGGCTCATCCTGACATGACCCTCCCTCATGTGGTACCCTTCCTGCAGGCTCATCCTGACATGACCCTCCCTCATGTGGTACCCTTCCTGCAGGCTCATCCTGACATGACCCTCCCTCATGTGATACCCTTCCTGCAGGCTCATCCTGACATGACCCTCCCTCATGTGATACCCTTCCTGCAGGCTCATCCTGACATGACCCTCCAGCATGACAATGCCACCAGCCATACTGCTCCTTCTGTGTGTGATTTCCTGCAAGACAGGAATGTCAGTGTTCCGCCATGGCCAGCGAAGAGCCCAGATCTCAATCCCATTGAGCACGTCTGGGACCTGTTGGATCGGAGGGTGAGGGCTAGGGCCATTCCCCCCCAGAAATGTCTGGGAAATTGCAGGTGCCTTGGTGGAAGTGTGGGGTAACATCTCACAGCAAGACCTGGCAAATCTGGTGCGGTCCATGAGGAGGAGATCAAATCAAATGTATTTATATAGCCCTTCGTACATCAGCTGATATCTCAAAGTGCTGTACAGAAACCCAGCCTAAAACCCCAAACAGCAGCAATGCAGATGTAGAAGCACGGTGGCTAGGAAAAACTCCCTAGAAAGGCCAAAACCTAGGAAGAAACCTAGAGAGGAAAATGAGATGCAGTGCAGTACTTAATGCAGCTGGTGGCCACACCAGATACTGACTGTCACTTTTGATTTTGACCCCCCCCCCCATTTGTTCAGGGACACATTAATCCATTTCTGTTAGTCACATGTCTGTGGAACTTGTTCAGTTTATGTCTCAGTTGTTGAATCTTGTTATGTTCATACAAATATTTACACAAATAAACGCAGTTGACAGCGAGAGGACGTTTCTTTTTTAGAGTTTAGAAGCAGATTGTTAGACTGTGGAGTCCCAGACCAGATGTGTTTGTCTCTCAGGGTACTAGACTGTTACTGTAGTGAGTATAGATATATATATAATATGGTATCTCAGGGTAATAGACTGTTACTGTAGTTAATATAGATATATATAATATGGTATCTCAGGGTAATAGACTGTTACTGTAGTTAATATAGATAGATATATAATATATATATAGATATATATAATATAGTATCTCAGGGTAATAGACTGTTACTGTAGTTAATATAGATATATATAATATAGTATCTCAGAGTAATAGACTGTTACTGTAGTTAATATAGATATATATAATATAGTATCTCAGGGTAATAGACTGTTACTGTAGTTAATATAGATATATATAATATGGTATCTCAGGGTAATAGACTGTTACTGTAGTTAATATAGATATATATATATAATATATATAGATATATATAATATAGTATCTCAGGGTAATAGACTGTTACTGTAGTTAATATAGATATATATAATATAGTATCTCAGGGTAATAGACTGTTACTGTAGTGAGTATAGATATATATAATATAGTATCTCAGGGTAATAGACTGTTACTGTAGTTAATATAGATATATATAATATGGTATCTCAGGGTAATAGACTGTTACTGTAGTTAATATAGATATATATAATATAGTATCTCAGGGTAATAGACTGTTACTGTAGTTAATATAGATATATATAATATAGTATCTCAGGGTAATAGACTGTTACTGTAGTTAATATAGATATATATAATATAGTATCTCAGGGCAATAGACTGTTACTGTACCTCCTGGCCCTCTCATAGCCCAGCTGGGGTCTTATAGATATATATAGATATATATATAATATAGTATCTCAGGGTAATAGACTGTTACTGTAGTTAATATAGATATATATAATATAGTATCTCAGGGTAATAGACTGTTACTGTAGTTAATATAGAAGCAGACTGTTACTGTAGTTAGTATAGATATATATATAATATAGTATCTCAGGGTAATAGACTGTTACTGTAGTTAATATAGATATATATATAATATAGTATCTCAGGGGAATAGACTGTTACTGTAGTTAATATAGAAGCAGACTGTTACTGTAGTGAGTATATATATATATAATATAGTATCTCAGGGCAATAGACTGTTACTGTAGTTAGTATAGATATATATAATATAGTATCTCAGGGTAATAGACTGTTACTGTAGTGAATATAGATATATATAATATAGTATCTCAGGGTAATAGACTGTTACTGTAGTTAATATAGATATATATAATATAGTATCTCAGGGTAATAGACTGTTACTGTAGTGAGTATAGATATATATAATATAGTATCTCAGGGTAATAGACTGTTACTGTAGTGAGTATAGATATATATAATATAGTATCTCAGGGTAATAGACTGTTACTGTAGTTAATATAGATATATATAATATAGTATCTCAGGGTAATAGACTGTTACTGTAGTGAGTATAGATATATATAATATAGTATCTCAGGGTAATAGACTGTTACTGTTAATATAGTATAGATATATATAATATCAGGGGGTAATACCATGTTGGTAAAGACTATGATGTCCAGTAAATGTTTGACAGATTAAAGCGTCCCGTTGTTCTAATGTCTTTGAAGTGCACTACACTGAGGATCTCTGCCCTGAGGATGGAGCTGCTGTTTCTAGACAGAGTTTGTTTCCCAAATGGCACACTGTTCCCTACATAGTGCACTACACTGAGGATCTCTGCCCTGAGGATGGAGCTGCTGTTTCTAGACAGAGTATGTTTCCCAAATGGCACACTGTTCCCTACATAGTGCACTACACTGAGGATCTCTGCCCTGAGGATGGAGCTGCTGTTTCTAGACAGAGCATGTTTCCCAAATGGCACACTGTTCCCTACATAGTGCACTACACTGAGGATCTCTGCCCTGAGGATGGAGCTGCTGTTTCTAGACAGAGCATGTTTCCCAAATGGCACACTGTTCCCTACATAGTGCACTACACTGAGGATCTCTGCCCTGATTTGGTCTAAAGTAGTGCACTATGTAGGGAATAGGGTTCCATTTGGTCTAAAGTAGTGCACTATGTAGGGAATAGGGTGCCATTTGGTCTAAAGTAGTGCACTATGTAGGGAATAGGGTTCCATTTGGTCTAAAAAAGTGCACTATGTAGGGAATAGGGTTCCATTTGGTCTAAAGTAGTGCACTATATAGGGAATAGGGTGACATTTGGTCTAAAGTAGTGCACTATATAGGGAATAGGGTTCCATAGGGAATAGGGTTCCATTTAGTCTAAAGTAGTGCACTATTTAGGGAATAGGGTTCCATTTGGTCTAAAGTAGTGCACTATATAGGGAATAGGGTTCCATTTGGTCTAAAGTAGTACACTATGCAGGGAATAGGATTCCATTTGGTCTAACATTGTGCCTCAGGAGGCTGAAGAAATGTGGCTTGTCACCCAAAACCCTGACAAACTTCTACAGATGCACAATCGAGAGCATCCTGTCGGGCTGTATCACCGCCTGGTATGGCAACTGCACCGCCCTCAACCACAAGGCTCTCCAGAGGGTAGTGAGGTCTGCACAACGCATCACCGGGGGCAAACTACCTGCCCTCCAGGACACCTACACCACCCGATGTCACAGGAAGGCCATAAAGATCATCAAGGACATCAACCACCCGAGCCACTGCCTGTTCACCCCGCTGTCATCCAGAAGGCGAGGTCAGTACAGGTGCATCAAAGCTGGGACCGAGAGACTGAAAAACAGCTTCTATCTCAAGGCCATCAGACTGTTAAACAGCCACCACTAACATTGAGTGGCTGCTGCCAACGTACTGACCCAAATCACTGGCCACTAACAAATGGATTGAATAAAGGTGTCACTAGTCAGCTTAAATAACGGAAATTTAATCATGTTTACACATCTGACATTACTCATCTCATATGTAAATACTGTATTCTATACCATCTACTGTATCTTAGTCTATGCATTACTCATCTCATATGTATATACTGTATTCTATACCATCTACTGCATCTTAGTCTATGTATTACTCATCTCATATGTAAATACTGTATTCTATACCATCTACTGTATCTTAGTCTATGTATTACTCATCTCATATGTATATACTGTATTCTATCCTATTCTACTGCATCTTGCCTATGCCGCTCGGACATCGCTCATCTAAATATTTATACGTACATATTCTCATTCACCTCTTTAGATTTGTGTGTATTACATAGTTGTTGGGGAATTGTTTACCCTACATTATTCATCTCATATGTATACGTAGATACTGTACTCTATATAATCTACTGCATCTTTATGTAATACATGTATCACTAGCCACTTTAACTATGCCACTTGGTTTACATACATCTCATATGTATATACTGCACTCAATACCATCTACTGTATCTTGCCTATGCTGCTCTGTACCATCACTCATTCATATATCCTTATGTACATATTCTTTATGCCCTTACACTGTGTATAAGACAGTAGTTTTGGAATTGTTAGTTAGATTACTTGTTGGTTATTACTGCATTGTCGGAACTAGAAGCACAAGCATTTCGCTACGCTCGCATTAACATCTGCTAACCATGTGACCATTAACATCTGCTAACCATGTGACCAATAACATCTGCTAACCATGTGACCAATAACATCTGCTAACCATGTGTATGTGACCAATAACATCTGCTAACCATGTGACCAATAACATCTGCTAACCATGTGTATGTGACCAATAACATCTGCTAACCATGTGACCAATAACATCTGCTAACCATGTGACCAATAACATCTGCTAACCATGTGTATGTGACCAATAACATCTGCTAACCATGTGACCAATAACATCTGCTAACCATGTGTATGTGACCAATAACATCTGCTAACCATGTGACCAATAACATCTGCTAACCATGTGACCATTAACATCTGCTAACCATGTGTATGTGACCAATAACATCTGCTAACCATGTGACCAATAACATCTGATAACCATGTGTATGTGACCAATAACATCTGATAACCATGTGTATGTGACCAATAACATGTGATTTCATTTGTCTTGAGCATGTAGGGAATAGTGGTCCATTTGGTCTAAATTAGTGCACTATGTAGGGAATAGTTTGCCATTTGGCAGGTATCCTTCAACAGATTCAGTGTCTTCATTGTGCTAATTAAGCCATCTGCTTTGGGGACTCTGTCCCTCCCATCTTTCCTCTCCTCTCCTCTCCTCTCCTCTCCTCTCCTCTCCTCTCCTCTCCTCTCCTCTCCTCTCCTCTCCTCTCCTCTCCTCTCCTCTCCTCTCCTCTCCTCTCCTCTCCTCTCCTCTCCTCTCCTCTCCTCTCCTCTCCTCTCCTCTCCTC
>NW_024609529.1:30000-47500 GCF_018296145.1 Oncorhynchus tshawytscha
CATCTCCCTCCCTCCCTCCCTCCTCTCCTTCCCTCCCCCTCCTCTCCCTCCCTCCCTCCCTCCCTCCTCTCCCTCCCTCCCTCCCTCCCTCCCTCCCTCCCTCCCTCCCTCCCTCCCTCCTTTCCTCTACCCTCCTCTCCCTGCCTCCCTCCCTCCCTCCTCTCCTCTCCTCTCCCTCCCTCCCTCCCTCCCTCCCTCCGTCCCTCCTCTCCCCCTCCCTCCCTCCCTCCCTCCATCCTCTCCTCTACCCTCCTCTCCTCTCCCCTCCCTGCCTCCCTCCCACCTCTCCTCTCCTCTCCCTCCCTCCCTCCCTCCCTCCCTCCCTCCCTCCCTCCCTCCCTCCCTCCCTCCCTCCTCTCCTCTCCTCTCCCTCCCTCCCTCCCTCCCTCCCCTCCCCTCCCTCCCTCCCTCCCTCCCTCCCTCCTCTCCTCTTCCCTCCCTCCCTCCTCTCCTTCCCTCTCCTCTCCTCTCCTCTCCCTCCCTCCCTCCCTCCCTCCCTCCCTCCCTCCCTCCCTCCCTCCCTCCCTCCCTCCCTCCCTCCCTCCCTCCTCTCCCTCCCTCCCTCCCTCCCTCCCTCCCTCCTCTCCTCCCTCTCTCCCTCCCTCCCTCCTCTCCTCTCCTCTCCCTCCTCTCCTCTCCTCTCCCTCCCTCCCTCCTCCCTCCTCTCCTCACTCTTAGGAGAAACAGCCTGTCTGATGTCACTGGGTAACCTCTGACATTGAAGACAGACTGAAGACTTCCATGCTGATCTCAACAACATCGACTCACCCCTGTGTCCCAAATGGCACCATGTTCCCTATTTATGTAGTACACCATGTTCCCTATTTATGTAGTGCACCATGTTCCCTATTTATGTAGTGCACCATGTTCCCTATTTATGTAGTGCACCATGTTCCCTATTTATGTAGTGCTCCATGTTCCCTATTTATGTAGTGCACCATGTTCCCTATTTATGTAGTGCACCATGTTCCCTATTTATGTAGTGCACCATGTTCCCTATTTATGTAGTGCACCATGTTCCCTATTTATGTAGTGCACCATGTTCCCTATTTATGTAGTGCACCATGTTCCCTATTTATGTAGTGCACCATGTTCCCTATTTATGTAGTGCACCATGTTCCCTATTTATGTAGTGCACCATGTTCCCTATTTATGTAGTGCACCATGTTCCCTATTTATGTAGTGCACCATGTTCCCTATTTATGTAGTGCACCATGTTCCCTATTTATGTAGTGCACCATGTTCCCTATTTATGTACAAATACAATGTAATTAGTTCTTCATAAACAGACACTTTCTCCATATTAAAGAGAAATCCCTTGAAGGAGGAATCAGAGAAATGTGGACTGGCGCCATTAATTCGGTAGCAGATCACTTTCTTGACGGTGCGTAAATTCACTACAATTATCTGCCTCGAAAACATACTATACAAATCAACCTTAGAAAGGCCATAACCATCATTGAATGTGTTGATATGCCTCCTTACCTCAAATGGCCCTCGGACTCCAGGTTTCTCATGATGACTGTGTCTTCCTCCTGACTACTAAACATATAGATCCTTTCCCTCTGCTCTATTAACCACAGAGACACACACTTCCTGTTAGACCAGTCCTTCCTGTTAGACCTAGTCCTTCCTGTTAGACCAGTCCTTCCTGTTAGACCTAGTCCTTCCTGTTAGACCCAGTCCTTCCTGTTAGACCCAGTCCTTCCTGTTAGACCTAGTCCTTCCTGTTAGACCAGTCCTTCCTGTTAGACCCAGTCCTTCCTGTTAGACCCAGTCCTTCCTGTTAGACCCAGTCCTTCCTGTTAGACCCAGTCCTTCCTGTTAGACCCAGTCCTTCCTGTTAGACCCAGTCCTTCCTGTTAGACCCAGTCCTTCCTGTTAGACCCAGTCCTTCCTGTTAGACCCAGTCCTTCCTGTTCGATCCAGTCCTTCCTGTTAGACCCAGTCCTTCCTGTTAGACCCAGTCCTTCCTGTTAGACCCAGTCCTTCCTGTTCGATCCAGTCCTTCCTGTTAGACCCAGTCCTTCCTGTTAGACCCAGTCCTTCCTGTTAGACCCAGTCC
This sequence comes from Oncorhynchus tshawytscha, assembly GCF_018296145.1. NCBI lineage: Eukaryota > Metazoa > Chordata > Actinopteri > Salmoniformes > Salmonidae > Oncorhynchus > Oncorhynchus tshawytscha. The sequence continues at coordinate 32,066 of NW_024609529.1, forward strand.
TTCCTGTTCGATCCAGTCCTTCCTGTTAGACCCAGTCCTTCCTGTTAGACCCAGTCCTTCCTGTTAGACCCAGTCCTTCCTGTGCGACCCAGTCCTTCCTGTGCGACCCAGTCCTTCCTGTTAGACCCAGTCCTTCCTGTTAGACCCAGTCCTTCCTGTTAGACCCAGTCCTTCCTGTTAGACCCAGTCCTTCCTGTTCGATCCAGTCCTTCCTGTTCGATCCAGTCCTTCCTGTTAGACCCAGTCCTTCCTGTTAGACCCAGTCCTTCCTGTTAGACCCAGTCCTTCCTGTTAGACCTAGTCCTTCCTGTTAGACCCAGTCCTTCCTGTGCGACCCAGTCCTTCCTGTTAGACCCAGTCCTTCCTGTTAGACCCAGTCCTTCCTGTTAGACCCAGTCCTTCCTGTTAGACCCAGTCCTTCCTGTTAGACCCAGTCATTCCTGTGCGACCCAGTCCTTCCTGTTAGACCCAGTCCTTCCTGTTAGACCCAGTCCTTCCTGTTAGACCCAGTCCTTCCTGTTCGATCCAGTCCTTCCTGTTAGACCCAGTCCTTCCTGTTAGACCCAGCCCTTGCTGCTAGACCCAGTCCTTCCTGTTAGACCCAGTCCTTCCTGTTAGACCCAGTCCTTCCTGTTAGACCCAGCCCTTCCTGTTAGACCCAGTCCTTCCTGCTAGACGTCTCTTCTGTCTCCTGTAAAGGTGATGAGACTGAAACACAATGGAGACGTCTCCTCTGTCCCCTGTAAAGGCGATGAGACTGAAACACAATGGAGACGTCTCTTCTGTCTCCTGTAAAGGTGATGAGACTGAAACACAATGGAGACGTCTCTTCTGTCTCCTGTAAAGGTGACGAGACTGAAACACAATCATAGAGGTCCGTAGGAGGTCTGGCTGTAGTGTAGCAGTCTGGCTGTAGCAGTCTGGCTGTAGCAGTCTGGCTGTAGTGTAGCAGTCCGGCTGTAGTGTAGCAGTCTGGCTGTAGTGTAGCAGTCTGGCTGTAGTGTAGCAGTCTGGCTGTAGCAGTCTGGCTGTAGTGTAGCAGTCTGGCTATAGTGTAGCAGTCTGGCTTTAGTCCAGCAGTCTGGCTGTAGCAGTTTGGATGTAGTGTAACAGTCTGGCTGTAGCAGTCTGGCTGTGGCAGTCTGGCTGTAGTGCAGCAGTCGGGCTGTAACAGTCTGGCTGTAGCAGTCTGGCTGTAGTGTAGCAGTCCGGCTGTAGTGTAGCAGTCTGGCTGTAGCAGTCTGGCTGTAGTGTAGCAGTCCGGCTGTAGTGTAGCAGTCTGGCAGTAGTATAGCAGTCTGGCTGTAGTGTAGCAGTCTGGCTGTATTGTAGCAGTCCGGCTGTAGTGTAGCAGTCTGGCTGTAGTGTAGCAGTCTGGCTGTAGTGTAGCAGTCTGGCTGTAGCAGTCTGTCTGTAGTGTAGCAGTCCGGCTGTAGTGTAGCAGTCTGGCTGTAGTGTAGCAGTCTGGCTGTAGTGTAGCAGTCTGGCTGTAGTGTAGCAGTCTGGCTGTAGTGTAGCAGTCTGGCTGTAGTGTAGCAGTCTGGCTGTAGCAGTCTGGCTGTAGTGTAGCAGTCTGGCTGTAGCAGTCTGGCTGTAGTGTAGCAGTCCGGCTGTAGTGTAGCAGTCTGGCTGTAGTGTAGCAGTTTGGCTGTAGCAATCTGGCTGTAGTGTAGCAGTCTGGCTGTAGTGTAGCAGTCTGGCTCTAGCAGTCTGGCTGTAGCAGTCTGGCTATTGTAGTCTGGCCAGTTTTGTTAGGCTGACTGGCAGGTGTAAAAGAGTGTGTGGGGGTTACTAGACAGTCTGAGGACAGATCAAACTGGTGTAACAACAAATCACTCTGACCTGGCCTCTGGCTGGCCGCTGGGCCCCTGCTCTGCTACAAGAGAAGATCTGGAGGTCAGCTGGGAAAATGCTGAGAAAATTTCAGACTCCCACTGGGCTTCTCTCACAGGGCTGCTCCCACACTGCCAACAGATAGACAGGTTTGACTCCCACTGGGCTTCTCTCACAGGGCTGCTCCCACACTGCCAACAGATAGGCAGGTTTGACTCCCACTGGGCTTATCTCACAGGGCTGCTCCCACACTGCCAACAGATAGACAGGTTTGACTCCCACTGGGCTTCTCTCACAGGGCTGCTCCCACACTGCCAACAGATAGACAGGTTTGACTCCCACTGGGCTTCTCTCACAGGGCTGCTCCCACACTGCCAACAGATAGACAGGTTTGACTCCCACTGGGCTTCTCTCACAGGGCTGCTCCCACACTGCCAACAGATAGACAGGTTTGACTCCCACTGGGCTTCTCTCACAGGGCTGCTCCCACACTGCCAACAGATAGACAGGTTTGACTCCCACTGGGCTTCTCTCACAGGGCTGCTCCCACACTGCCAACAGATAGACAGGTTTGACTCCCACTGGGCTTCTCTCACAGGGCTGCTCCCACACTGCCAACAGATAGGCAGGTTTGACTCCCACTGGGCTTATCTCACAGGGCTGCTCCCACACTGCCAACAGATAGACAGGTTTGACTCCCACTGGGCTTCTCTCACAGGGCTGCTCCCACACTGCCAACAGATAGACAGGTTTGACTCCCACTGGGCTTCTCTCACAGGGCTGCTCCCACACTGCCAACAGATAGACAGGTTTGACTCCCACTGGGCTTCTCTCACAGGGCTGCTCCCACACTGCCAACAGATAGACAGGTTTGACTCCCACTGGGCTTCTCTCACAGGGCTGCTCCCACACTGCCAACAGATAGACAGGTTTGACTCCCACTGGGCTTCTCTCACAGGGCTGCTCCCACACTGCCAACAGATAGACAGGTTTGACTCCCACTGGGCTTCTCTCACAGGGCTGCTCCCACACTGCCAACAGATAGGCAGGTTTGACTCCCACTGGGCTTCTCTCACAGGGCTGCTCCCACACTGCCAACAGATAGACAGGTTTGACTCCCACTGGGCTTCTCTCACAGGGCTGCTCCCACACTGCCAACAGATAGACAGGTTTGACTCCCACTGGGCTTCTCTCACAGGGCTGCTCCCACACTGCCAACAGATAGACAGGTTTGACTCCCACTGGGCTTCTCTCACAGGGCTGCTCCCACACTGCCAACAGATAGACAGGTTTGACTCCCACTGGGCTTCTCTCACAGGGCTGCTCCCACACTGCCAACAGATAGACAGGTTTGACTCCCACTGGGCTTCTCTCACAGGGCTGCTCCCACACTGCCAACAGATAGACAGGTTTGACTCCCACTGGGCTTCTCTCACAGGGCTGCTCCCACACTGCCAACAGATAGACAGGTTTGACTCCCACTGGGCTTCTCTCACAGGGCTGCTCCCACACTGCCAACAGATAGGCAGGTCTCCGTGGGGCTGTCAGGGTGGCATATTTCAGAAATCTATTCTCCAGTCATAATGGGCTCCAGAGTGGTTAAATAAAGAATCCTGGTGGTGAATGGGACCTTGTGGAGACAGTAGTAGATGAGTCCTGGTGATGAATGGGACCTTGTGGAGACAGTAGTAGATGAGTCCTGGTGGTGAATGGGACCTTGTGGAGACAGTAGCAGCAGCAGTAGTAGTAGATGAGTCATGGTGGTGAACGGGACCTTGCGGAGACAGTAGTAGATGAGTCCTGGTGGTGAATGGGACCTTGTGGAGACAGTAGTAGATGAGTCCTGGTGGTGAATGGACCCTTGTGGAGACAGTAGTAGATGAGTCCTGTTGGTGAATGGGACCTTGTGGAGACAGTAGTAGATGAGTCCTGGTGGTGAATGGGACCGTGTGGAGACAGTAGTAGATGAGTCCTGGTGGTGAATGGGACCTTGTGGAGACAGTAGTAGATGAGTCCTGGTGGTGAATGCGACATTGTGGAGACAGTAGTAGATGAGTCCTGGTGTTAAACGGGACCTTGCGGAGACAGTAGTAGATGAGTCCTGGTGTTGAATGGGACCTTGTGGAGACAGTAGTAGATGAGTCCTGGTGGTGAATGGACCCTTGCGGAGACAGTAGTAGATGAGTCCTGGTGGTGAATGGGACCTTGTGGAGACAGTAGTAGATTAGTCCTGGTGGTGAATGGGATCTTGTGGAGACAGTGGTAGATGAGTCCTGGTGGTGAATGGGATCTTGTGGAGACAGTGGTAGATGAGTCCTGGTGGTGAATGGGACATTGTGGAGACAGTAGTAGATAAGTCCTGGTGGTGAACGGGACCTTGCGGAGACAGTAGTAGATGAGTCCTGGTGTTGAATGGGACCTTGTGGAGACAGTAGTAGATGAGTCCTGGTTGTGAACGGGACCTTGCGGAGACAGTAGTAGATGAGTCCTGGTGGTGAACGGGACCTTGCGGAGACAGTAGTAGATGAGTCCTGGTGGTGAACGGGACCTTGCGGAGACAGTAGTAGATGAGTCCTGGTGGTGAACGGGACCTTGCGGAGACAGTAGTAGATGAGTCCTGGTGGTGAACGGGACCTTGCGGAGACAGTAGTAGATGAGTCCTGGTGGTGAATGGGACCTTGCGGAGACAGTAGTAGATGAGTCCTGGTGGTGAATGGACCCTTGTGGAGACAGTAGTAGATGAGTCCTGGTGGTGAATGGGACCTATCTCTCGCTCTGCTTGAGGAGACAGTAGTAGATGAGTCCTGGTGGTGAATGGGACCTTGTGGAGACTGTAGTAGATGAGTCCTGGTGGTGAATAGGACCTTGTGGAGACAGTAGTAGATGAGTCCTGGTGGTGAACGGAACCTCTCTCTCTCTCTGCTTGAGGAGACAGTAGTAGATGAGTCCTGGTGGTGAATGGGACCTGGTTAAATAAATAAAGGTGTTCTCAACTGGCCACCTGATCAAATAAAGGTGTTCTCAACTGGCCACCTGGTTAAATAAATAAAGGTGTTCTCAACTGGCCACCTGGTTAAATAAATAAAGGTGTTCTCAACTGGCCACCTGGTTAAATTAATAAAGGTGTTCTCAACTGGCCACCTGGTTAAATAAATAAAGGTGTTCTCAACTGGCCACCTGGTTAAATTATAAAGGTGTTCTCTACTGGCCAACTGGTTAAATAAATAAAGGTGTTCTCAACTGGCCACCTGATCAAATAAAGGTGTTCTCAACTGGCCACCTGGTTAAATAAATAAAGGTGTTCTCAACTGGCCACCTGGTTAAATTAATAAAGGTGTTCTCAACTGGCCACCTGGTTAAATAAATAAAGGTGTTCTCAACTGGCCACCTGGTTAAATTATAAAGGTGTTCTCTACTGGCCAACTGGTTAAATAAATAAAGGTGTTCTCAACTGGCCAACTGGTTAAATAAATAAAGGTGTTCTCAACTGGCCACCTGGTCATATAAATAAAGGTGTTCTCAACTGGCCACCTGGTCAAATAAATAAAGGTGTTCTCAACTGGCCACCTGGTTAAATAAATAAAGGTGTTCTCAACTGGCCACCTGGTTAAATTATAAAGGTGTTCTCTACTGGCCAACTGGTTAAATAAATAAAGGTGTTCTCAACTGGCCACCTGGTTAAATAAATAAAGGTGTTCTCAACTGGCCACCTGGTTAAATAAATAAAGGTGTTCTCAACTGGCCACCTGGTTAAATAAATAAAGGTGTTCTCAACTGGCCACCTGGTTAAATAAAAAAAGGTGTTCTCAACTGGCCAACTGGTTAAATAAATAAAGGTGTTCTCAACTGGCCACCTGGTTAAATAAATAAAGGTGTTCTCAACTGGCCACCTGGTTAAATAAAGGTGTTCTCAACTGGCCACCTGGTTAAATAAATAAAGGTGTTCTCAACTGGCCACCTGGTTAAATAAAGGTGTTCTCAACTGGCCCCCTGGTTAAATAAATAAAGGTGTTCTCAACTGGCCACCTGTTCAAATAAATAAAGGTGTTCTCAACTGGCCACCTGGTCAAATAAATAAAGGTGTTCTCAACTGGCCACCTGGTTAAATAAAGGTGTTCTCAACTGGCCACGTGGTTAAATAAATAAATATGTTCTCAACTGGCCACCTGGTTAAATAAATAAAGGTGTTCTCAACTGGCCACCTGGTTAAATTATAAAGGTGTTCTCAACTGGCCACCTGGTTAAATAAATAAAGGTGTTCTCAACTGGCCACCTGGTCAAATAAATAAAGGTGTTCTCAACTGGCCACCTGGTCAAATAAATAAAGGTGTTCACAACTGGCCTCCTGGTTAAATAAATAAAGGTGTTCTCAACTGGCCACCTGGTCAAATAAATAAAGGTGTTCTCAACTGGCCACCTGGTCAAATAAATAAAGGTGTTCTCAACTGGTAACCTGGTTAAATAAATAAAAGTGTTCTCAACTGGCCACCTGGTTAAATAAGTAAAGGTGTTCTCAACTGGCCACCTCGTCAAATAAATAAAGGTGTTCTCAACTGGCCACCTGGTTAAATAAATAAAGGTGTTCTCAAATGGCCACCTGGTTAAATAAAGGTGTTCTCAACTGGCCACCTGGTCAAATAAATAAGCGTGTTCTCAACTGGCCACCTGGTTAAATAAATAAAGGTGTTCTCAACTGGCCACCTGGTCAAATAAAGGTGTTCTCAACTGGCCAACTGGTCAAATAAAAAAAGGTGTTCTCAACTGGCCACCTGGTTAAATAAATAAAGGTGTTCTCAACTGGCCACCTGGTTAAATAAATAAAGGTGTTCTCAACTGGCCACCTGGTTAAATAAATAAAGGTGTTCTCAACTGGCCACCTGGTTAAATAAATAAAGGTGTTCTCAACTGGCCACCTGGTTAAATAAATAAAGGTGTTATCAACTGGCCACCTGGTTAAATAAATAAAGGTGTTCTCAACTGGCCACCTGGTCAAATAAATAAAGGTGTTCTCAACTGGCCACCTGGTTAAATAAAGGTGTTCTCAACTGGCCACCTGGTCAAATAAATAAAGGTGTTCTCAACTGGCCACCTGGTTAAATAAATAAAGGTGTACTCAACTGGCCACCTGGTCAAATAAATAAAGGTGTTCTCAACTGGCCACCTGGTCAAATAAATAAAGGTGTTCTCAACTGGCCACCTGGTTAAATAAATAAAGGTGTTCTCAACTGGCCACCTGGTCAAATAAATAAGCGTGTTCTCAACTGGCCACCTGGTTAAATAAATAAAGGTGTTCTCAACTGGCCACCTGGTCAAATAAAGGTGTTCTCAACTGGCCAACTGGTCAAATAAATAAAGGTGTTCTCAACTGGCCACCTGGTTAAATAAATAAAGGTGTTCTCAACTGGCCACCTGGTTAAATAAATAAAGGTGTTCTCAACTGGCCACCTGGTTAAATAAATAAAGGTGTTCTCAACTGGCCACCTGGTTAAATAAATAAAGGTGTTCTCAACTGGCCACCTGGTTAAATAAATAAAGGTGTTCTCAACTGGCCACCTGGTTAAATAAATAAAGGTGTTATCAACTGGCCACCTGGTTAAATAAATAAAGGTGTTCTCAACTGGCCACCTGGTCAAATAAATAAAGGTGTTCTCAACTGGCCACCTGGTTAAATAAAGGTGTTCTCAACTGGCCACCTGGTCAAATAAATAAAGGTGTTCTCAACTGGCCACCTGGTTAAATAAATAAAGGTGTACTCAACTGGCCACCTGGTCAAATAAATAAAGGTGTTCTCAACTGGCCACCTGGTCAAATAAATAAAGGTGTTCTCAACTGGCCACCTGGTTAAATAAATAAAGGTGTTCTCAACTGGCCACCTGGTTAAATAAATAAAGGTGTTCTCAACTGGCCACCTGGTCAAATAAATAAAGGTGTTCTCAACTGGCCACCTGGTTAAATAAATAAAGGTGTTCTCAACTGGCCACCTGGTTAAATAAAGGTGTTCTCAACTGGCCACCTGGTTAAATAAAGGTGTTCTCAACTGGCCACCTGGTCAAATAAATAAAAGGGTTCTCAACTGGCCACTTTGTTAAATAAAGGTGTTCTCAACTGGCCACCTGGTCAAATAAATAAAGGTGTTCTCAACTGGCCACCTGGTTAAATAAATAAAGGTGTTCTCAACTGGCCACCTGGTCAAATAAATAAAGGTGTTCTCAACTGGCCACCTGGTTAAATAAATAAAGGTGTTCTCAACTGGCCACCTGGTTAAATAAAGGTGTTCTCAACTGGCCACCTGGTTAAATAAAGGTGTTCTCAACTGGCCACCTGGTCAAATAAATAAAGGTGTTCTCAACTGGCCACCTGGTTAAATAAATAAAGGTGTTCTCAACTGGCCACCTGGTTAAATAAAGGTGTTCTCAACTGGCCACCTGGTCAAATAAATAAAGGTGTTCTCAACTGGCCACCTGGTTAAATAAATAAAGGTGTACTCAACTGGCCACCTGGTCAAATAAATAAAGGTGTTCTCAACTGGCCACCTGGTCAAATAAATAAAGGTGTTCTCAACTGGCCACCTGGTTAAATAAATAAAGGTGTTCTCAACTGGCCACCTGGTCAAATAAATAAGCGTGTTCTCAACTGGCCACCTGGTTAAATAAATAAAGGTGTTCTCAACTGGCCACCTGGTCAAATAAAGGTGTTCTCAACTGGCCAACTGGTCAAATAAATAAAGGTGTTCTCAACTGGCCACCTGGTTAAATAAATAAAGGTGTTCTCAACTGGCCACCTGGTTAAATAAATAAAGGTGTTCTCAACTGGCCACCTGGTTAAATAAATAAAGGTGTTCTCAACTGGCCACCTGGTTAAATAAATAAAGGTGTTCTCAACTGGCCACCTGGTTAAATAAATAAAGGTGTTCTCAACTGGCCACCTGGTTAAATAAATAAAGGTGTTATCAACTGGCCACCTGGTTAAATAAATAAAGGTGTTCTCAACTGGCCACCTGGTCAAATAAATAAAGGTGTTCTCAACTGGCCACCTGGTTAAATAAAGGTGTTCTCAACTGGCCACCTGGTCAAATAAATAAAGGTGTTCTCAACTGGCCACCTGGTTAAATAAATAAAGGTGTACTCAACTGGCCACCTGGTCAAATAAATAAAGGTGTTCTCAACTGGCCACCTGGTCAAATAAATAAAGGTGTTCTCAACTGGCCACCTGGTTAAATAAATAAAGGTGTTCTCAACTGGCCACCTGGTTAAATAAATAAAGGTGTTCTCAACTGGCCACCTGGTCAAATAAATAAAGGTGTTCTCAACTGGCCACCTGGTTAAATAAATAAAGGTGTTCTCAACTGGCCACCTGGTTAAATAAAGGTGTTCTCAACTGGCCACCTGGTTAAATAAAGGTGTTCTCAACTGGCCACCTGGTCAAATAAATAAAAGGGTTCTCAACTGGCCACTTTGTTAAATAAAGGTGTTCTCAACTGGCCACCTGGTCAAATAAATAAAGGTGTTCTCAACTGGCCACCTGGTTAAATAAATAAAGGTGTTCTCAACTGGCCACCTGGTCAAATAAATAAAGGTGTTCTCAACTGGCCACCTGGTTAAATAAATAAAGGTGTTCTCAACTGGCCACCTGGTTAAATAAAGGTGTTCTCAACTGGCCACCTGGTTAAATAAAGGTGTTCTCAACTGGCCACCTGGTCAAATAAATAAAGGTGTTCTCAACTGGCCACCTGGTTAAATAAATAAAGGTGTTCTCAACTGGCCACCTGGTTAAATAAAGGTGTTCTCAACTGGCCACCTGGTTAAATAAATAAAGGTGTTCTCAACTGGCCACCTGGTTAAATAAATAAAGGTGTTCTCAACTGGCCACCTGGTTAAATAAAGGTGTTCTCAACTGGCCACCTGGTTAAATTATAAAGGTGTTCTCAACTGGCCACCTGGTTAAATAAATAAAGGTGTTCTCAACTGGCCACCTGGTCAAATAAATAAAGGTGTTCTCAACTGGCCACCTGGTCAAATAAATAAAGGTGTTCTCAACTGGCCACCTGGTTAAATAAATAAAGGTGTTCTCAACTGGCCACCTGGTCAAATAAATAAAGGTGTTCTCAGCTGGCCACCTGGTCAAATAAATAAAGGTGTTCTCAACTGGCCACCTGGTTAAATAAATAAAGATGTTCTCAACTGGCCACCTGGTTAAATAAGTAAAGGTGTTCTCAACTGGCCACCTGGTCAAATAAATAAAGGTGTTCTCAACTGGCCACCTGGTTAAATAAATAAAGGTGTTCTCAAATGGCCACCTGGTTAAATAAAGGTGTTCTCAACTGGCCACCTGGTCAAATAAATAAACGTGTTCTCAACTGGCCACCTGGTTAAATAAACGTGTTCTCAACTGGCCACCTGGTTAAATAAATAAAGGTGTTCTCAACTGGCCACCTGGTCAAATAAAGGTGTTCTCAACTGGCCACCTGGTTAAATAAATAAAGGTGTTCTCAACTGGCCAACTGGTCAAATAAATAAAGGTGTTCTCAACTGGCCACCTGGTTAAATAAATAAAGGTGTTCTCAACTGGCCACCTGGTTAAATAAATAAAGGTGTTCTCAACTGGCCACCTGGTTAAATAAATAAAGGTGTTCTCAACTGGCCACCTGGTTAAATAAATAAAGGTGTTCTCAACTGGCCACCTGGTTAAATAAATAAAGGTGTTCTCAACTGGCCACCTGGTCAAATAAATAAAGGTGTTCTCAACTGGCCACCTGGTTAAATAAATAAAGGTGTTCTCAACTGGCCACCTGGTCAAATAAATAAAGGTGTTCTCAACTGGCCAACTGGTTAAATAAAGGTGTTCTCAACTGGCCACCTGGTCAAATAAATAAAGGTGTTCTCAACTGGCCACCTGGTTAAATAAATAAAGGTGTTCTCAACTGGCCACCTGGTCAAATAAATAAAGGTGTTCTCAACTGGCCACCTGGTTAAATAAATAAAGGTGTTCTCAACTGGCCACCTGGTTAAATAAATAAAGGTGTTCTCAACTGGCCACCTGGTTAAATAAATAAAGGTGTTCTCAACTGGCCACCTGGTCAAATAAATAAAGGTGTTCTCAACTGGCCACCTGGTTAAATAAATAAAGGTGTTCTCAACTGGCCACCTGGTCAAATAAATAAAGGTGTTCTCAACTGGCCACCTGGTCAAATAAATAAAGGTGTTCTCAACTGGCCACCTGGTCAAATAAATAAAAGTGTTCTCAACTGGCCACTTGGTTAAATAAAGGTGTTCTCAACTGGCCACCTGGTCAAATAAATAAAGGTGTTCTCAACTGGCCACCTGGTTAAATAAATAAAGGTGTTCTCAACTGGCCACCTGGTTAAATAAATAAAGGTGTTCTCAACTGGCCACCTGGTCAAATAAATAAAGGTGTTCTCAACTGGCCACCTGGTCAAATAAAGGTGTTCTCAACTGGCCACCTGGTTAAATAAATAAAGGTGTTCTCAACTGGCCAACTGGTCAAATAAATAAAGGTGTTCTCAACTGGCCACCTGGTTAAATAAATAAAGGTGTTCTCAACTGGCCACCTGGTTAAATAAATAAAGGTGTTCTCAACTGGCCACCTGGTTAAATAAATAAAGGTGTTCTCAACTGGCCACCTGGTTAAATAAATAAAGGTGTTCTCAACTGGCCACCTGGTTAAATAAATAAAGGTGTTCTCAACTGGCCACCTGGTTAAATATATAAAGGTGTTCTCAACTGGCCACCTGGTTAAATAAATAAAGGTGTTCTCAACTGGCCACCTGGTCAAATAAATAAAGGTGTTCTCAACTGGCCACCTGGTTAAATAAATAAAGGTGTTCTCAACTGGCCACCTGGTTAAATAAAGGTGTTCTCAACTGGCCACCTGGTTAAATAAAGGTGTTCTCAACTGGCCACCTGGTCAAATAAATAAAGGTGTTCTCAACTGGCCACCTGGTTAAATAAATAAAGGTGTTCTCAACTGGCCACCTGGTTAAATAAAGGTGTTCTCAACTGGCCACCTGGTCAAATAAATAAAGGTGTTCTCAACTGGCCACCTGGTTAAATAAATAAAGGTGTTCTCAACTGGCCACCTGGTTAAATAAAGGTGTTCTCAACTGGCCACCTGGTTAAATAAATAAAGGTGTTCTCAACTGGCCACCTGGTTAAATAAATAAAGGTGTTCTCAACTGGCCACCTGGTTAAATAAAGGTGTTCTCAACTGGCCACCTGGTTAAATTATAAAGGTGTTCTCAACTGGCCACCTGGTTAAATAAATAAAGGTGTTCTCAACTGGCCACCTGGTTAAATAAATAAAGGTGTTCTCAACTGGCCACCTGGTCAAATAAATAAAGGTGTTCTCAACTGGCCACCTGGTTAAATAAATAAAGGTGTTCTCAACTGGCCACCTGCTCAAATAAATAAAGGTGTTCTCAACTGGCCACCTGGTCAAATAAATAAAGGTGTTCTCAACTGGCCACCTGGTTAAATAAAGGTGTTCTCAACTAGCCACCTGGTCAAATAAATAAAGGTGTTCTCAACTGGCCACCTGATTAAATAAATAAAGGTGTTCTCAACTGGCCACCTGGTTAAATAAAGGTGTTCTCAACTAGCCACCTGGTCAAATAAATAAAGGTGTTCTCAACTGGCCACCTGATTAAATAAATAAAGGTGTTCTCAACTGGCCACCTGGTCAAATAAATAAAGGTTTTCTCAACTGGCCACCTGGTCAAATAAATAAAGGTGTTCTCAACTGGCCACCTGGTTAAATAAATAAAGGTGTTCTCAACTGGCCACCTGGTTAAATAAATAAAGGTGTTCTCAACTGGCCACCTGGTTAAATAAAGGTGTTCTCAACTGGCCACCTGGTTAAATAAAGGTGTTCTCAACTGGCCACCTGGTCAAATAAATAAAGGTGTTCTCAACTGGCCACCTGGTTAAAAATAAAGGTGTTCTCAACTGGCCACCTGGTTAAATAAATAAAGGTGAAATTAATGTTTTTTAATGTAATTATAATAACATGATTAAATTCGACTAATGACAATTTCAACTGATTGTAAAAGCGAGTACCTGGAGTTCCAATTAATATCAAACTTGAATTAAAAAAACGTTAGTATGGGTAATTTCAGCTTCCATGATATATATATACGTATATATATTTAGCACTGAATGGTCTCCACAACAACAGCCCCTGTGAGAAAAATCTGACTTTCATCATGTCAGGCCAGGGGCTAATGTCAATCATATCATGTAATCTCCTCCTGACTGCCACCCAGGGAATCATATCCTGTAATCTCCTGTCACCCAGGGAATCATATCCTGTAATCTCCTGTCACCCAGGGAATCATATCCTCTAATCTCCTCCTGACTGTCACACAGGGAATCATATCCTGTAATCTCCTGCTGACTGCCACCCAGGGAATCATATCCTGTAATCTCCTGTCACCCAGGGAATCATATCCTGTAATCTCCTGTCACCCAGGGAATCATATCCTATAATCTCTTCCTGACTGTCACCCAGGGAATCATATCCTGTAATCTCCTCCTGACTGTCACCCAGGGAATCATATCCTGTAATCTCCTCCTGACTGTCACCCAGGGAATCATATCCTGTAATCTCCTCCTGACTGTCACCCAGGGAATCATATCCTATAATCTCCTCCTGACTGTCACCCAGGGAATCATATCCTGTAATCTCCTCCTGACTGTCACCCAGGGAATCATATCCTGTAATCTCCTCCTGACTGTCACCCAGGGAATCATATCCTGTAATCTCCTCCTGACTGTCACCCAGGGAATCATATCCTGTAATCCCCTGTCACCCAGGGAATCATTTCCTGTAATCTCCTCTTCCTGAGACACACTATTAATTAATAAGAGCTTGTTGATATCGGGGCCCTCCTCCACTTCCTCTCCTCCTTAATCTCATTCTGCTTCCTCCCGAAAAGGAAATCCATTTGTGTCTTTCCTGCTACCAAAAACTGAACTCCTTTTAGAACCTGTCTCTGTGTCTGCTACTAAACTCCTTTAGAACCCGTCTCTGCTACTAAACTCCTTTTAGAACCTGTCTCTGTGTCTGCTACTAAACTCCTTTTAGAACCTGTCTCTGCTACTAAACTCCTTTTAGAACCTGTCTCTGTGTTTGCTACTAAACTCCTTTTAGAACCTGTCTCTGTGTCTGCTACTAAACTCCTTTAGAACCCGTCTCTGTGTCTGCTACTAAACTCCTTTTAGAACCTGTCTCTGTGTCTGCTACTAAACTCCTTTAGAACCTGTCTCTGTGTTTGCTACTAAACTCCTTTTAGAACCTGTCTCTGTGTTTGCTACTAAACTCCTTTTAGAACCTGTCTCTGTGTCTGCTACTAAACTCCTTTTAGAACCTGTCTCTGTGTCTGCTACTAAACTCCTTCTAAAACCTGTCTCTGTGTCTGCTACTAAACTCCTTTAGAACCCGTCTCTGCTACTAAACTCCTTTTAGAACCTGTCTCTGTGTCTGCTACTAAACTCCTTTTAGAACCTGTCTCTGTGTCTGCTACTAAACTCCTTCTAAAACCTGTCTCTGTGTCTGCTACTAAACTCCTTTAGAACCCGTCTCTGCTACTAAACTCCTTTTAGAACCTGTCTCTGTGTCTGCTACTAAACTCCTTCTAAAACCTGTCTCTGTGTCTGCTACTAAACTCCTTTAGAACCCGTCTCTGCTACTAAACTCCTTCTAAAACCTGTCTCTGTGTCTGCTACTAAACTCCTTTAGAACCCGTCTCTGCTACTAAACTCCTTTTAGAACCTGTCTCTGTGTCTGCTACTAAACTCCTTTTAGAACCTGTCTCTGCTACTAAACTCCTTTTAGAACCTGTCTCTGTGTTTGCTACTAAACTCCTTTTAGAACCTGTCTCTGTGTCTGCTACTAAACTCCTTTAGAACCCGTCTCTGTGTCTGCTACTAAACTCCTTTTAGAACCTGTCTCTGTGTCTGCTACTAAACTCCTTTAGAACCTGTCTCTGTGTTTGCTACTAAACTCCTTTTAGAACCTGTCTCTGTGTTTGCTACTAAACTCCTTTTAGAACCTGTCTCTGTGTCTGCTACTAAACTCCTTTTAGAACCTGTCTCTGTGTCTGCTACTAAACTCCTTTAGAACCCGTCTCTGCTACTAAACTCCTTTTAGAACCCGTCTCTGTGTCTGCTACTAAACTCCTTTAGAACCCGTCTCTGCTACTAAACTCCTTTTAGAACCCGTCTCTGTGTCTGCTACTAAACTCCTTTTAGAACCTGTCTCTGTGTCTGCTACTAAACTCCTTTAGAACCTGTCTCTGTGTTTGCTACTAAACTCCTTTTAGAACCTGTCTCTGTGTTTGCTACTAAACTCCTTTTAGAACCTGTCTCTGTGTCTGCTACTAAACTCCTTTAGAACCTGTCTCTGTGTCTGCTACTAAACTCCTTTTAGAACCTGTCTCTGTGTTTGCTACTAAACTCCTTTTAGAACCTGTCTCTGTGTCTGCTACTAAACTCCTTTTAGAACCTGTCTCTGTGTTTGCTACTAAACTCCTTTTAGAACCTGTCTCTGTGTCTGCTACTAAACTCCTTTTAGAACCTGTCTCTGTGT
>NW_024609529.1:52500-67500 GCF_018296145.1 Oncorhynchus tshawytscha
CCAGCCTGGGGTTGATTTACACTGGGCTCTCTCACATACTTCCTGTTTCTGAACCAGCCTGGGGTTGATTTACACTGGGCTCTCTCACATACTTCCTGTTTCTGAACCAGCCTGGTGTTGATTTACACTGGGCTCTCTCACATACTTCCTGTTTCTGAACCAGCCTGGTGTTGATTTACACTGGGCTCTCTCACATACTTCCTGTTTCTGAATCAGCCTGGTGTTGATTTACACTGGGCTCTCTCACATACTTCCTGTTTCTGAACCAGTCTGGTGTTGATTTACACTGGGCTCTCGCGCATACTTCCTGTTTCTGAACCAGCCTGGTGTTGATTTACACTGGGCTCTCTCACATACTTCCTGTTTCTGAACCAGCCTGGGGTTGATTTACACTGGGCTCTCTCACATACTTCCTGTTTCTGAACCAGCCTGGGGTTGATTTACACTGGGCTCTCTCACATACTTCCTGTTTCTGAACCAGCCTGGGGTTGATTTACACTGGGCTCTCTCACATACTTCCTGTTTCTGAACCAGCCTGGTGTTGATTTACACTGGGCTCTCTCACATACTTCCTGTTTCTGAACCAGCCTGGTGTTGATTTACACTGGGCTCTCTCACATACTTCCTGTTTCTGAATCAGCCTGGTGTTGATTTACACTGGGCTCTCTCACATACTTCCTGTTTCTGAACCAGTCTGGTGTTGATTTACACTGGGCTCTCGCGCATACTTCCTGTTTCTGAACCAGCCTGGTGTTGATTTACACTGGGCTCTCTCACATACTTCCTGTTTCTGAACCAGCCTGGGGTTGATTTACACTGGGCTCTCTCACATACTTCCTGTTTCTGAACCAGCCTGGTGTTGATTTACACTGGGCTCTCTCACATACTTCCTGTTTCTGAACCAGCCTGGGGGTGATTTACACTGGGCTCTCTCACATACTTCCTGTTTCTGAACCAGCCTGGGGTTGATTTACACTGGGCTCTCTCGCATACTTCCTGTTTCTGAACCAGCCTGGGGTTGATTTACACTGGGCTCTCTCACATACTTCCTGTTTCTGAACCAGCCTGGGGTTGATTTACACTGGGCTCTCTCACATACTTCCTGTTTCTGAACCAGCCTGGGGTTGATTTACACTGGGCTCTCTCACATACTTCCTGTTTCTGAACCAGCCTGGTGTTGATTTACACTGGGCTCTCCCACATACTTCCTGTTTCTGAACCAGCCTTTTGTTGATTTACACTGGGCTCTCTCACATACTTCCTGTTCCTGAACCAGCCTGGTGTTGATTTACACTGGGCTCTCTCACATACTTCCTGTTTCTGAATCAGCCTGGTGTTGATTTACACTGGGCTGTCTCACATACTTCCTGTTTCTGAACCAGTCTGGTGTTGATTTACACTGGGCTCTCGCGCATACTTCCTGTTTCTGAACCAGCCTGGTGTTGATTTACACTGGGCTCTCTCACATACTTCCTGTTTCTGAACCAGCCTGGGGTTGATTTACACTGGGCTCTCTCACATACTTCCTGTTTCTGAACCAGCCTGGGGTTGATTTACACTGGGCTCTCTCACATACTTCCTGTTTCTGAACCAGCCTGGGGTTGATTTACACTGGGCTCTCTCACATACTTCCTGTTTCTGAACCAGCCTGGTGTTGATTTACACTGGGCTCTCTCACATACTTCCTGTTTCTGAACCAGCCTGGTGTTGATTTACACTGGGCTCTCTCACATACTTCCTGTTTCTGAATCAGCCTGGTGTTGATTTACACTGGGCTCTCTCACATACTTCCTGTTTCTGAACCAGTCTGGTGTTGATTTACACTGGGCTCTCGCGCATACTTCCTGTTTCTGAACCAGCCTGGTGTTGATTTACACTGGGCTCTCTCACATACTTCCTGTTTCTGAACCAGCCTGGGGTTGATTTACACTGGGCTCTCTCACATACTTCCTGTTTCTGAACCAGCCTGGTGTTGATTTACACTGAGCTCTCTCACATACTTCCTGTTTCTGAACCAGCCTGGTGTTGATTTACACTGGGCTCTCTCACATACTTCCTGTTTCTGAACCAACCTGGTGTTGATTTACACTGGCCTCTCTCACATACTTCCTGTTTCTGAACCAGCCTCGTGTTGATTTACACTGGGCTCTCTCACATACTTCCTGTTTCTGAACCAGCCTGGGGTTGATTTACACTGGGCTCTCTCACATACTTCCTGTTTCTGAACCAACCTGGTGTTGATTTACACTGGGCTCTCTCACATACTTCCTGTTTCTGAACCAGCCTCGTGTTGATTTACACTGGGCTCTCTCACATGCTTCCTGTTTCTGAACCAGCCTGGTGTTGATTTACACTGGGCTCTCTCACATACTTCCTGTTTCTGAACCAGCCTGGGGTAGATTTACACTGGGCTCTCTCACATACTTCCTGTTTCTGAACCAGCCTGGGGGTGATTTACACTGGGCTCTCTCACATACTTCCTGTTTCTGAACCAGCCTGGGGTTGATTTACACTGGGCTCTCTCGCATACTTCCTGTTTCTGAACCAGTCTGGTGTTGATTTACACTGGGCTCTCGCGCATACTTCCTGTTTCTGAACCAGCCTGGTGTTGATTTACACTGGGCTCTCTCACATACTTCCTGTTTCTGAACCAGCCTGGGGTTGATTTACACTGGGCTCTCTCACATACTTCCTGTTTCTGAACCAGCCTGGTGTTGATTTACACTGAGCTCTCTCACATACTTCCTGTTTCTGAACCAGCCTGGTGTTGATTTACACTGGGCTCTCTCACATACTTCCTGTTTCTGAACCAACCTGGTGTTGATTTACACTGGCCTCTCTCACATACTTCCTGTTTCTGAACCAGCCTCGTGTTGATTTACACTGGGCTCTCTCACATACTTCCTGTTTCTGAACCAGCCTGGGGTTGATTTACACTGGGCTCTCTCACATACTTCCTGTTTCTGAACCAACCTGGTGTTGATTTACACTGGGCTCTCTCACATACTTCCTGTTTCTGAACCAGCCTCGTGTTGATTTACACTGGGCTCTCTCACATGCTTCCTGTTTCTGAACCAGCCTGGTGTTGATTTACACTGGGCTCTCTCACATACTTCCTGTTTCTGAACCAGCCTGGGGTAGATTTACACTGGGCTCTCTCACATACTTCCTGTTTCTGAACCAGCCTGGGGGTGATTTACACTGGGCTCTCTCACATACTTCCTGTTTCTGAACCAGCCTGGGGTTGATTTACACTGGGCTCTCTCGCATACTTCCTGTTTCTGAACCAGCCTGGGGTTGATTTACACTGGGCTCTCTCACATACTTCCTGTTTCTGAACCAGCCTGGGGTTGATTTACACTGGGCTCTCTCACATACTTCCTGTTTCTGAACCAGCCTGGGGTTGATTTACACTGGGCTCTCTCACATACTTCCTGTTTCTGAACCAGCCTGGTGTTGATTTACACTGGGCTCTCCCACATACTTCCTGTTTCTGAACCAGCCTTTTGTTGATTTACACTGGGCTCTCTCACATACTTCCTGTTCCTGAACCAGCCTGGTGTTGATTTACACTGGGCTCTCTCACATACTTCCTGTTTCTGAACCAGCCTGGTGGTGATTTACACTGGGCTCTCTCACATACTTCCTGTTTCTGAACCAGCCTGGTGTTGATTTACACTGGGCTCTCTCACATACTTCCTGTTTCTGAACCAGCCTGGGGTTGATTTACACTGGGCTCTCTCACATACTTCCTGTTTCTGAACCAGCCTGGGGTTGATTTGTTTGATGTTTTGTTTTCATGCTGTAAGATACTTTACACTGTGTGTGTGTGTGTGTGTGTGTGTGTGTGTGTGTGTGTGTGTGTGTGTGTGTGTGTGTGTGTGTGTGTGTGTGATAAAGACCCCACTCCGAGCGGGTCAGACCAGACCTCTTCATTATATAACCCCACAGACGAGCCACCCCGAGCGGGTCAGACCAGACCTCTGCATTATATAACCCCACAGACGAGCCACCCCGAGCGGGTCAGACCAGACCTCTGCATTATATAACCCCACAGACGAGCCACCCTCAGCGGGTCAGACCAGACCTCTGCATTATATAACCCCACAGACGAGCCACCCCAGCGGGTCAGACCAGACCTCTTCATTATATAACCCCACAGATGAGCCACCCCGAGCAGAAAGTCAACCTCCCAGCACAGAGTACTACTTCCTCACTGAAATGAAGGATACATTCACCCAGCTGGAGGTAAGGCAGGAGGGACTGGTACAGCAGGTGAACACACTCCAGTCAGCACAAAAACATTGTCCAGCTCAACAACACCACTTCAACCAGACTTGAACAACAACACCCCCTCAACCAGACCTGGACAACAACACCCCCTCAACCAGACCTGGACAACAACACCCCCTCAACCAGACCTGGACAACAACACCCCCTCAACCAGACCTGGACAACAACACCCCTTCAACCAGACCTGGACAACAACACCCCCTCAACCAGACCTGGACAACAACACCCCCTCAACCAGACCTGGACAACAACACCCCCTCAACCAGACCTGGACAACAACACCCCTTCAACCAGACCTGGACAACAACACCCTCTCAACCAGACCTGGACAACAACACCCCTCAACCAGACCTGGACAACAACACCCCTCAACCAGACCTGGACAACAACACCCCCTCAACCAGACCTGGACAACAACACCCCCTCAACCAGACCTGGACAACAACACCCCCTCAACCAGACCTGGACAACAACACCCCTCAACCAGACCTGGACAACAACACCCCTTCAACCAGACCTGGACAACAACACCCCCTCAACCAGACCTGGACAACAACACCCCTCAACCAGACCTGGACAACAACACCCCTCAACCAGACCTGGACAACAACACCACCTCAACCAGACCTGGACAACAACACCCTCTCAACCAGACCTGGACAACAACACCCCTTCAACCAGACCTGGACAACAACACCCCTCAACCAGACCTGGACAACAACACCCCTCAACCAGACCTGGACAACAACACCCCTCAACCAGACCTGGACAACAACACCCCCCTCAACCAGACCTGGACAACAACACCCCTTCAACCAGACCTGGACAACAACACCCCTCAACCAGACCTGGACAACAACACCCCCTCAACCAGACCTGGACAACAACACCCCCTCAACCAGACCTGGACAACAACACCCCCTCAACCAGACCTGGACAACAACACCCCTTCAACCAGACCTGGACAACAACACCCCCTCAACCAGACCTGGACAACAACACCCCTCAACCAGACCTGGACAACAACACCCCTCAACCAGACCTGGACAACAACACCCCCTCAACCAGACCTGGACAACAACACCCCCTCAACCAGACCTGGACAACAACACCCCCTCAACCAGACCTGGACAACAACACCCCTTCAACCAGACCTGGACAACAACACCCCCTCAACCAGACCTGGACAACAACACCCCCTCAACCAGACCTGGACAACAACACCCCTCAACCAGACCTGGACAACAACACCCCCTCAACCAGACCTGGACAACAACACCCCTTCAACCAGACCTGGACAACAACACCCCTCAACCAGACCTGGACAACAACACCCCCTCAACCAGACCTGGACAACAACACCCCTCAACCAGACCTGGACAACAGACCACCCCCTCAACCAGACCTGGACAACAACACCCCCTCAACCAGACCTGGACAACAACACCCCTTCAACCAGACCTGGACAACAACACCCCCTCAACCAGACCTGGACAACAACACCCCCTCAACCAGACCTGGACAACAACACCCCTCAACCAGACCTGGACAACAACACCCCTCAACCAGACCTGGACAACAACACCCCCTCAACCAGACCTGGACAACAACACCCCTCAACCAGACCTGGACAACAACACCCCTCAACCAGACCTGGACAACAACACCCCTTCAACCAGACCTGGACAACAACACCCCCTCAACCAGACCTGGACAACAACACCCCTCAACCAGACCTGGACAACAACACCCCTCAACCAGACCTGGACAACAACACCCCTCAACCAGACCTGGACAACAACACCCCTCAACCAGACCTGGACAACAACACCCTCTCAACCAGACCTGGAAAACAACACCCTCTCAACCAGACCTGGACAACAACACCCTCTCAACCAGACCTGGACAACAACACCCTCTCAACCAGACCTGGACAACAACACCCTCTCAACCAGACCTGGACAACAACACCCTCTCAACCAGACCTGGACAACAACACCCCTTCAACCAGACCTGGACAACAACACCCTCTCAACCAGACCTGGACAACAACACCCCCTCAACCAGACCTGGACAACAACACCCCTTCAACCAGACCCTGAACAACAACACCCCTCAACCAGACCTGGACAACAACACCCCTCAACCAGACCTGGACAACAACACCCTCTCAACCAGACCTGGACAACAACACCCCTCAACCAGACCTGGACAACAACACCCCTTCAACCAGACCTGGACAACAACACCCCTTCAACCAGACCTGGACAACAACACCCCCTCAACCAGACCTGGACAACAACACCCCTTCAACCAGACCTGGACAACAACACCCCCTCAACCAGACCTGGACAACAACACCCCCTCAACCAGACCTGGACAACAACACCCCTCAACCAGACCTGGACAACAACACCCCCTCAACCAGAC
The DNA here is from genome assembly GCF_018296145.1 of Oncorhynchus tshawytscha. NCBI lineage: Eukaryota > Metazoa > Chordata > Actinopteri > Salmoniformes > Salmonidae > Oncorhynchus > Oncorhynchus tshawytscha. The sequence goes on from NW_024609529.1 coordinate 59,224, forward strand.
CTGGACAACAACACCCCTTCAACCAGACCTGGACAACAACACCCCTCAACCAGACCTGGACAACAACACCCCTCAACCAGACCTGGACAACAACACCCCTCAACCAGACCTGGACAACAACACCCCTCAACCAGACCTGGACAACAACACCCCCTCAACCAGACCTGGACAACAACACCCCTCAACCAGACCTGGACAACAACACCCCCTCAACCAGACCTGGACAACAACACCCCTTCAACCAGACCTGGACAACAACACCCCCTCAACCAGACCTGGACAACAACACCCCCTCAACCAGACCTGGACAACAACACCCCTCAACCAGACCTGGACAACAACACCCCCTCAACCAGACCTGGACAACAACACCCCTTCAACCAGACCTGGACAACAACACCCCCTCAACCAGACCTGGACAACAACACCCCCTCAACCAGACCTGGACAACAACACCCCTCAACCAGACCTGGACAACAACACCCCTCAACCAGACCTGGACAACAACACCCCCTCAACCAGACCTGGACAACAACACCCCTTCAACCAGACCTGGACAACAACACCCCCTCAACCAGACCTGGACAACAACACCCCTCAACCAGACCTGGACAACAACACCCCCTCAACCAGACCTGGACAACAACACCCCCTCAACCAGACCTGGACAACAACACCCCTCAACCAGACCTGGACAACAACACCCCTCAACCAGACCTGGACAACAACACCCCTCAACCAGACCTGGACAACAACACCCCTTCAACCAGACCTGGACAACAACACCCCTCAACCAGACCTGGACAACAACACCCCCTCAACCAGACCTGGACAACAACACCCCCTCAACCAGACCTGGACAACAACACCCCCTCAACCAGACCTGGACAACAACACCCCTCAACCAGACCTGGACAACAACACCCTCTCAACCAGACCTGGAAAACAACACCCTCTCAACCAGACCTGGACAACAACACCCCTTCAACCAGACCTGGACAACAACACCCTCTCAACCAGACCTGGACAACAACACCCTCTCAACCAGACCTGGACAACAACACCCTCTCAACCAGACCTGGACAACAACACCCCTTCAACCAGACCTGGACAACAACACCCTCTCAACCAGACCTGGACAACAACACCCCCTCAACCAGACCTGGACAACAACACCCCTTCAACCAGACCTGGACAACAACACCCCTTCAACCAGACCTGAACAACAACACCCCCTCAACCAGACCTGGACAACAACACCCCTCAACCAGACCTGGACAACAACACCCTCTCAACCAGACCTGGACAACAACACCCCTCAACCAGACCTGGACAACAACACCCCTTCAACCAGACCTGGACAACAACACCCCTTCAACCAGACCTGGACAACAACACCCCTCAACCAGACCTGGACAACAACACCCCTCAACCAGACCTGGACAACAACACCCCTCAACCAGACCTGGACAACAACACCCCCTCAACCAGACCTGGACAACAACACCCCTTCAACCAGACCTGGACAACAACACCCCTCAACCAGACCTGGACAACAACACCCCCTCAACCAGACCTGGACAACAACACCCCTCAACCAGACCTGGACAACAACACCCCCTCAACCAGACCTGGACAACAACACCCCTTCAACCAGACCTGGACAACAACACCCCCTCAACCAGACCTGGACAACAACACCCCTCAACCAGACCTGGACAACAACACCCCTCAACCAGACCTGGACAACAACACCCCCTCAACCAGACCTGGACAACAACACCCCCTCAACCAGACCTGGACAACAACACCCCTTCAACCAGACCTGGACAACAACACCCCCTCAACCAGACCTGGACAACAACACCCCCTCAACCAGACCTGGACAACAACACCCCCTCAACCAGACCTGGACAACAACACCCCTCAACCAGACCTGGACAACAACACCCCCTCAACCAGACCTGGACAACAACACCCCTCAACCAGACCTGGACAACAACACCCCCTCAACCAGACCTGGACAACAACACCCCTTCAACCAGACCTGGACAACAACACCCCTCAACCAGACCTGGACAACAACACCCCTCAACCAGACCTGGACAACAACACCCCTCAACCAGACCTGGACAACAACACCCCCTCAACCAGACCTGGACAACAACACCCCTCAACCAGACCTGGACAACAACACCCTCTCAACCAGACCTGGAAAACAACACCCTCTCAACCAGACCTGGACAACAACACCCCTTCAACCAGACCTGGACAACAACACCCTCTCAACCAGACCTGGACAACAACACCCTCTCAACCAGACCTGGACAACAACACCCTCTCAACCAGACCTGGACAACAACACCCCTTCAACCAGACCTGGACAACAACACCCTCTCAACCAGACCTGGACAACAACACCCCCTCAACCAGACCTGGACAACAACACCCCTTCAACCAGACCTGGACAACAACACCCCTTCAACCAGACCTGAACAACAACACCCCCTCAACCAGACCTGGACAACAACACCCCTCAACCAGACCTGGACAACAACACCCTCTCAACCAGACCTGGACAACAACACCCCTTCAACCAGACCTGGACAACAACACCCCTTCAACCAGACCTGGACAACAACACCCCCTCAACCAGACCTGGACAACAACACCCCCTCAACCAGACCTGGACAACAACACCCCCTCAACCAGACCTGATGCTTGTTTGGAAAGAGAGATACTTTGAAAAAAGTATCATTTTTAATTAATCGAAAATTAGACATGGCAATTAATCAATTAATCAAAAAGGCAAAAAGGACATTTTTAAACAATGGATGAGCTTTTCTTAGTAATCTAATTACTAAATATACTAAACCATTTAGGTTTCAAATAAAACTTTTGAATGAGTGAAGCTTTCAGAGAGAGGTTTAGTGCTTTTATATTTAATATTCTCATCCCACCCAGTTCATATTCATTATATAGACAGGCACTTTATATCTTGTCTGGTTTAGCGTCTCAGATAAAGCTAAATATTTTTTGCTCATCTGATTTAAAAAATGAATCATCAGGAGTAGGCAGCGCCATAACTAAGTGAGTAAACTGAGATATGACTAAGGAGTTAATCTGGGCATTTTGTCTATAAATAGACAGGTATTTACCTCTCCAAGGTTGCAGGATCTTGTCTGTTTTTACTAGTTTCTATTGAAATTCATTGTGGGTAGCTCATTTATATCTTTAGTGATATGAATACCATGTATGTCTACTTCACCATCAGCCCATTTTATAGGTAAACTGCAGAGTAATGTAAAAGTTGTATTTTTTAAAGATCCAATACGTAATATTGTACACTTATCATAAGGTTTTAGTCCAGAGAGTACAGAAAAGTTATCTAGATCTTTAATGAGACATTGCAGGGATCTAGCTTGCGGACTTAATATAAAACTTGAGTCATCGGCATACATGGACACCTTTGTTTTTAAGCCTTGGATTTCTATTCCTCTAATGTTGTTATTGGATCTGATTTTAATAGCTAGCATTTAGATGTCCATAACAAATAGATATGGTAACAGTGGACACCCTTGTTTAACTCCTCTTGACAATTCAAAACTCTCTGAGAAGTAGCCATTGTTTACTATTCTACACCTGGGGTTGCTATACATTATTTTTACCCATTTTATAAGAAATTCACCAAAATTGAAATAATCCAGGCATTTATAAATAAAATCCAGTCTTACTATATCAAATGCTTTTTCAAAATCTGCTATAAATACAATTCCTGACTTCTTATCTGTTTCATGATGTTCTATTATTTCTAGTAGTTGTTGTATATTATCTCCAATGTATCGTCCATGTAAAAAACCTGTCTGATCAGGATGAACAATACCTGGTAAAACCCTTTTAATTCTGAGTACTATGCATTTCGCTAGTAATTTTGACTCACAACATTGAAGTGTTAGGGGCCTCCAGTTGTTTATATAGATTGGGTCTTTATATTTGCCATCTGGGTCTTTTTTAATTATAGAGAAATCAGACCTTCCTGCTGAGTACCTGACAGACTACCATTTCTATAGGAGTAGTTAAACCAACTAACAATGGAGCTTTTAGTACATCAGAGAATACTTGACATACCTCTACCATTCAAGCTCTGGGGTTTTTCCAGACTGAAAGGATTTAATAGCCTCACAAAGGTCTTCCTCTGTAATTTGGCCTTTGCACTGATCTTTCTGTACATTTGTTAATTTTCCATTTTTTTATATTATTTGTAAAGAATTCCTTACCATAATCTTCATTCAGTGGGAGAGGATGAGACGGAAAAGAGAACATCTGCCTAAATAATGTTTTATAATAGATTACATGAGATCGTTCTGGAATAAGTTCCTCAAGTTATTTTTGTTTTTCCTCTAACTTATTATCTATCTCTGTAGAATCATTTTTATTGCCATCTACTTGTACTATTAGTTCATGGATTCCCTTGTTAGTCTTGTCTCTTTAGCCAGAAACTGCTTTTTTTAAATTGTTGATGAATATTGACTTGAATGACCCCTGAAGGTACATTTAAAGGTATCCCAAACAATAAGGGGATTTGCTGAACCTATATTATACTGGAAAAATTCAGTTATAAATTATTTTGTCTTTGTTAAAAATAAATTGTCCTCCAGTAAACTTAGATTACATTTCCAATATCCACATTAATGTGGAAAATGTATAAAAGTTATGTGAATGCCAATTAGATAATGATCCGATCGCATTCTGTCTACTATTAAAACTTTTTTAACCTTTGATGCAGGAGAGAAAGAGACAAGAAAGTAGTCAAAACAACTAACTTGATTAATTAAGTCTCCTCCATGACTAGTGGGACACCTAGCCCTAGAAGGTTAATGAAGACAGCTTCTCCATCCAGGAGGGTAAATCAATCATTTCCAGGCCCAGGGACATGTACTAGTCCGTCGCGACCTAAATGCCAGAACCGGACAAGAACCTGACACCCTCAGCACACAGGGGGACAAACACCTCCCTGGAGGTCACAGCATTCCCTCCTTCATTATGGTGAATCACTTTTACATTTTTTATTTAACCTTTATTTAACTAGGAAAGTCAGTTAAGAACAAATTCTTATTTACAATGACGGCCTACACCAAAAGGCATATGGCCTCCTGTGGGGATGGGGGCTGGGATTTCTTTTTTTTATTTTTATTTTTTTAAATATAGGACAAAACAGATCATGACAAGAAAGATAACACAACACTACATAAAGAGAGGCCTATGTGTCACACCCTGATCTGTTTCACCTCTCTTGTGATTGTCTCCACCCCCCTCCAGGTGTCGCCCATTTTTCCCCATTATCCCCTGTGTATTTATACCTTTGTTCTCTGTTTGTCTGTCGCCAGTTCATCTCGTTTGTTTTTTCAAGTCAACCAGCGTTTTGTGTCTCAGCTCCTGCTTTTTCCAGTCTCTCTTTTCTCACCCTCCTGGTTTTGACCCTTGCCTGTCTGCCTGACCACTCTGCCTGCCCCTGAGCCTGCCTGCCGGTACCGTTGCCCCACCTCTGGTTTACTGACCCCTGCCTGCCTTGACCTGTCTATTGCCTGCCCCTTTTGGAACATTAAACTATTGTTTATTCAACGTGGTCTGCATCTGGGTCTTACCTTCATACCTGATACTAACAACAACACAGCATGGTAGCAACACATCATGACAACAACAACATGGTAGCAATACAGAAACACACAACGTGAAAAAGGAGGGAACAGGACGTCAGAAAACAACTCAATGTGATTGAAGAATCCATAGATTCCAACCACTTCTGGGAAAATTGGAAAACACTAAACAAACAACAACACAAAGAGTTATCTATCCAAAATGGAGATGTATGGGTAAACCACTGGTCCAATCTTTTTTGGCCCTAAGAACAAGGAACAATCAGCAAAAACATGATCAAATACAGATCTTAGAATCAACTATTAAAGACTACCTTTGGCTTTTTACCAAATTACTGAACGACAGACCATGCATTCACCCTGCACACCCTAATTTACAAACAAACAAGCTAAAACAAAGGCAGAGTCTTCTCATGCTTTGTTGATTTCAAAAAACTAAATTTGGCATGAGGGTCTGTGTCAGGTTGTGCGCTAATAGAAGTCAGGAGAGCAGAGAGTTGTGAGCGCTTTATTTGGTAGAAGCAACAACAGACGGATGTAACTGCGCCAAAACAATGGCGAAAGTGAAAAGCGAGAGTTGCAAAGATGGATTAAACACGGTACCCAGGGAAAAACCAGACTAAACACGTAACAAAACAATCCCACACAAAGACATGGGGGGAACCGAGGGAATATATATGTAGTGTGATTAGGGAATGTTAACCAGGTGTGCGGGGAAACAAGACAAAACAAATGGAACAATGGAAAGTGGAGTGGCTAGAAGACTGGTGACGCCGACCGCCTAACGCCGCCCGAACAAGGAGAGGAGCCGACATCAGAGGAAGTCGTGACAGTCTGCTCAATTTGGCATGAGGGTCTGCTATACAAATTGATGGAAAGACTGGTGACGTCGACCGCCTAACGCCGCCCGAACAAGGAGAGGAGCCGACATCAGAGGAAGTCCTGACAGTCTGCTCAATTTGGCATGAGGGTCTGCTATACAAATTGATGGAAAGTGGTGTTGGAAGAAAAACATACGACATTATAAAATCCATGTACACAAACAAGAAGTGTGCAAATAAAATTGGCAAAAGGGCTGTGGGTTGAGACAGGGATGCAGCTTAAGCCTCCTCAACATATATCAATGAATTGGTGAGGACATTAGAACTCTCTGAAGCACTTGGCCTCCATACTGGAATCTGAAGTCAAATGTATACTGTTTGCTGAGGATCTGGTGCTTCTGTCACCAACCAAGGAGGACCTACAGCAGCACCTAGATTTTCTACAGAGATTCTGCCAGACCTGGGCCCTGACAGTAAATCTAAGACAAAAATAATATTGTTCCAAAAAAGGTCCAGTTGCCAGTACCACAAATACAAATTCCATCTAGACACCAAATAAAACTGTACATACCTCAGCATAAACGTCAGCGCCACAGCTAACTTCCACAAAGCTGTGAACGATCTGAGAGACAAAGAAGGGCCTTCTATGCCATCAAAAGGAACATTAAATTCAACATACCAATTAGGATCTGGCAAAAAATACTTGAATCAGTCATAGAGCCCATTGCCCTTTATGGTTGTGAGGTCTGGGGTCCGCTCACCAACCAAGAATTCACAAAATGGGACAAACACCAAATTGAGACTCTGCATGCAGATTTCTGAAAAAATATCCTCAATGTACAACGTAGAACACCAAATAATGCCTTGCAGAATTAGGCCGATACCTGCTAGTTATCAAAATCCAGAAAAGAGACATTAAATTCTACAACCACCTAAAAGGAAGCGATTCCCAAACCTTCCATAACAAAGCCATCACCTACAGAGAGATGAACCTGGAGAAGAGTCCCCTAAGCAAGCTGGTTCGGTTCACAAACACAAACACAACCCACAGAGCCCCAGGACAGCAGCACAATTAGACCCAACCAAATCATGAGAAAACAAAAAGCTAATTACTTGACACATTGGAAAGAATTAACAAAAAAACTGAGCAACCTAGAATGCTATTTGGCCTTAAACAGAGAGTACACAGCGGCAGAATACCTGACCACTGTGACTGACTATGTACAGACTCAGTGAGCATAGTCTTGCTATTTGGAAAGGCCATCGTAAGGAGGCCTGTCTCTCAAGAGAAGACAGGCTATGTGCTCACTGCCCACAAAATGAGGTGGAAACTGAGCTGCACTTCCTAACCTCCTGCCCAATGTATGACCATATTAGAGAGACATATTTCCCTCAGATTACACAGATACACAAAGAATTTGAAAACAAATCCAATTTGATAAACTCCCATATCTACTGGGTGAAATACCACAGTGTGACATCACAGCAGCAAGATTTGTGACCTGTTGCCACGAGAAAAGGGCAACCAGTGAAGAACAAACACCATTGTAAATACAACCCATATTTATGTTTATTTATTTTCCCTTTTGTACTTGAAATGTTTGTACATGGTTACAACACTGTATATAGACATAATATGACATTTGAAATGTCTCTATTGTTTTGAAACTTCTGTAGTGTAATGTTTACTGTTCATTTGTATTGTTTATTTCACTTTTGTAAATTATCTATTTCACTTGCTTTGGCAATGTCAACATACATATGTTTACCATGCCAATAAAGCCCTTGAATTGAATTGA